>NW_004528398.1:0-1041 GCF_000260255.1 Octodon degus
CATACAAATTGGGCCTTAATGAAATATGCGTAGCTTTAGGCTGTACTACACCTTTGGATTGTGACTGAAGGACACTTTCTCTTTAAAAACAAAGGATGTAAGAGAGAGCAATCTACACCCGGCTTCCAGGTTGCCAGAAACCTTACCGAGGTCCCCTCCCTGGGACACGAGGCCGAGTGAGCCCGTGACCATGGCAGCCCGGCCCGGCCACCACCCTCTCACCTGGACTCTGCGTGGGAGCCAACCTCTGGGTTCGCTGCCTTGCACATCTCTCCGCTGGTGGGTGCCTGTGTGGGTAGCGGTGAGGAGGGCGCTCCCGACTTAGGCTCTCCCGGCTTTGGCTGGGCTCGGCTAGGCTCGGCTTGGTTCGGCTCTTCCTTGAGCTGCGCGCGGATTGATCACTGCTGAGGGACCTGGCTGGTCCTCGCCAAGTGGGCGGCCTCAAGGAGAGGGGGAAACCCGAGGAGCTGGGACGGGTGGAGCTAAGGAGCTGAGGAAGAGGGAGGGGAGCAGCTCAGGTGGGCGGGTCTGAAGAGCCGAGGTAGAGGGAGGGGAGCAGCTGGTGTGGGCGGAGCTAAGGAGCTGAGGTAGAGGGAAGAGAGCAGCCTGGGTGGGTGGGGCTGAAGAGCTGAGGTAGAGGGACTGGAGCAGCTTGGGTGCGCGGGGCTAAGGGACTGAGGTAGAGGAAGGTGAGCCTCTGCGGTGGGCGGGGCTCACGAGCAAGTGTAGGCGAGGCTGAGGAGCTGTGGGGGGCAGGTTGATGCTCTGCCATAGGCGGGACGAAGGAGCTGAAGTGGAGCAAGGTGAGGAGCTGTGGTAAATGCGGCTGTGGAGCTGGGGTAGGCGGAGCTGGGGAGTTGCGTTGGGCAGGGCTCAGAAGCACGAGTGGGCCACCTGGAGGAGCTGTAGGGTGACAGGGCTGAGCATCTTTGGTGGGCGGGGCAGTGCTGGGAATTTGCTTGCAGCAAGCATCCGCCAGTCCCTGCTGGTGCATGGGAACTGCCACCACCGCCCCCTGTTTTAATTAAATGAACTGGAGAC
>NW_004528398.1:2391-3184 GCF_000260255.1 Octodon degus
AGCCAGCCAAACATACAAACAAAAAAGAAAAAAACATGTATTAGGGCTGATGGAAAGTGTTTAGGACTCTAAACCATGGGTCAGCAATCTTTTCTTTTTTAGAAACAGGGTCTCACAAGAGCATTCAGGCAGGGCTTGAACTCGTCACATAGCCCCAGTGAGCCTTAACCTTGCTGGGGTGCTCTTGCCTCAGACTCCTGAGTGCTGGATATGTGCCACTATGTCTGGCTAGCAAAGGTTTTCTGTAAAGGAAGAGTGTAAATCTTCCAGGTTTGTTTCTGACACAACACCCTGCTGTGTATACCAGGCTGCCTTGGAATTCACCATGTTCTCTGGATGAACTCAAACTCACAGATCCTGTTTCAACCACCTGAGTGCTGTACCAAGCAAGACAGGTAAATATTTGAGGAACTGTGCTCTCCATGGCAACAACTTACCTGAGGGGCAGAGACCAGCTGATGCCACCAGGCTACTGTAAAGGCAACATGGCCTGGAATTTATTGAACCTCAGTACAGGCAGACAAGTGAAAAGACCATCTGTAGGGAGCAAATAGAAATATGTCCCTTTTATAGGCATAGAATGCATGCAAGGACATTAGATAAAAGGCAATAATATACATGCATGATCAAAGTTCTCTGTTTGTCCTGCCCCTCATTGGGCAAAGTCCTTGAAGTGTCTGGTGTAAATGTTCTGGTGTCTCTAGATGTTCCCAGATGGCCTAAAACATGCACAGTTCCTTGTCCTGCCTTATCTGCTTCAGGACATCCTGTGCTTGCTGATGACAAACTTAGT
>NW_004528399.1:0-1310 GCF_000260255.1 Octodon degus
AATCTTAACAGGAGACCTTAACACACCCTTATCTCCAAAAGATAGGTCAACCAGACAAAAGCGTAGCAAAGAAATAACAGAACCAAAGCAGAGCTTGAAACAATTGGACTTGGTGGACATACAGAGTGCTCCACCCAAACACAGCTGAATACACATTTTTCTCAGCTGCACATAGGTCATTTTCTAAAATAGAACAAATACTAGTCCATTGGTCATGCTTAAGTATATGAAAGAAAACAGAAATTATCCCACGCATATTACCAGACAACAGTGCAATGAAACTGGAAATAAATGACAAAAGAAACCAGAAAAAAAACCCTAAATCCATGATAATTAAATGACACTCTACTCAGCAAACAATGGGTCACAGATGAAATGAAACAAGAAATTCAACAATATCTACAATTCAATGAAAATTCAAGCACAACTTATCGTAATTAATGGGATACGATGAAAGCAGTTCTCAGAAGGAAATTCATAGCTGTGAACTCACACATTAGGAAAACAGTACGGGCACAAATAAATACCCTAATGCTGCACTTTCAACAACTAGAAAAGGAAGAGCAAACCAAACCCAGAGCCCAAAGACAGGAAGAAATCATAAAGATTCGAGCAGAAATTATTTAATTGAGATGAAGAAAACAATTCAAAGAATTAACAAAACAAAAAGCTATTTCTTTGAAAGATTAAATAAAATTGAAAAGCTCCTAGCTAACCTCATCAAAAAGAGGAAAGAAAAATTCAAATACAAGCATTAAGGAATGGAAAGGCTGTAATTACAACAGACCCATTGGAAATTCAGAAGATTATCAATAGCTACTTTGAGAATCTTTACTCTCACAGAATAGAAGACACAGAAGACACGGACAGATTCCTAGAAAGATACAATTTACCAAAGTTGAATCGACAAGACATAACTACTCTCAATAGCCCAATAACAGCCAATGAAATATGAGATGTAATAAAAAATCTACCAGCGAAGAAAAGTCCAGGTCCAGATGGATTCAGAGCTGAATTGTACGAGACATTTACAAAAGATGTAGTCCCTATACTTCTCAAACTCTTCAATAAAATTGAAACGAAAGCAATCCTCCCAAAATCATTCCTGGAGGCAAGTATTATACTGATACCAAAACCAGGGAAAGAGACAACTAAGGAAGAGAACTACAGGCCAATCTCCTCATGAAGATAGATGCAAAAATCCTCTATAAAAACCTAGCAAATAGAATACAGCAAATCATCAAGAAGATCATACACCATGACCAGGTAGGATTCATCCCAGGGATGCAAGGATGGTTCAATATTTGAAA
>NW_004528399.1:4075-4690 GCF_000260255.1 Octodon degus
GGACCTGCTCTTACTGAGAAGTTTTTTCACGTCAAAAGAAATTACCAACAAAGTGAAAAGGCAACCCACAAATTTGGAAAACATCATGACAAATACGTACTCAGACAAAGGTCTGCTCTCCAGAATTTATAAAGAACTAAAAAAACACTAGGGATCCAAAGTTTAAAGACCCAGTCTAGAAATGGGCATCCGAGATGAACACTCACTTCTCAGAGGATGAAATTTAAAAAGCGAATAAATATATGAAAATGCTCCACATCACTAGCCGTCAGTGAAATTCAAATTAAAACAACATTGAGATATCATCTCACCCCAGAAAGAATGGATATTATAAAGAAATCACCCAACAACAAATATTGGAGAGGCTGAGGGGAAAAAGGAACCCTTCTCCACTGCTGGTGGGAGTGTAGACTGGTGCAACCATTATGGAAATCAGTGTGGAGACTTCTTAGTAAACTTAGACTGGAAATCCCATTTAAACCAGATATTCCTCTACTGGGAAATTTCCCAGAGGATCTGAAAACACCATATCATAGTGATATATGTGTGCCTATGTTTATAGCAGCACAATTTGTGATAGCCAAATCTTGGAAACAAGCAAGATGCCCATCATCT
>NW_004528400.1:0-635 GCF_000260255.1 Octodon degus
CAAGTGCAGAGGACACTAACACAGAACAAATTGGGAATCACTCAGCTGAAATCAATGAATCAACAGCTTCTGAAATAAAGAAACAGCTGAAGAAAGGTATAGAGGAACTCAGATTTGAAATTAAAAAAGAAATCCCTGTAATAATAACATCTGCAGTAAAGAATCAAATGCAGAAACATATGGAGGAAACCCAGTGCCCACCCAGAACAAGTGCAGAGGACACTAACATAGAATGAATTGTGAATCACATAGCTAAAATCAATGAATCAATGGCTTCTGAAATAAAGAAACAAATGCAGAAAGGTATAGAGGAACTCATAATGGAAATGAAAAAAGGAATCCATGAAATAAGAACATCTGCAATAAAAAATTAAATGCATAAACATATGGAGGAAACCCAATGCCCACCTACAACAAGTGCAGATGACACTAGCTCAGCTCAAATGTATCAATTAATAACATCAAAAGTAAATAACAAACAGAAGAAACTCTTAGAGGAATTCAGAGCACTATTCTTTTCCACTAGCTCAGCTTGAATGTATGAAATAATAGCATTGATAGTAAATAAGCAACAAAAGAAAGTTATAGAGAAACTCAGAGAGGAATTTTCTGAAATAAGAAAAGAATTCTCAGAA
>NW_004528400.1:3041-3859 GCF_000260255.1 Octodon degus
CATAAAGATTAGAGCAGAGTGCCTCCCCCACCCCTCCCGCGGAGTGGGAGTTTCTGCCAAGTTCCGGGAGCCCCCGACCCAGTCCTCGCCCAGGTCCAGTGAGTGAGTGGAGAGCTTCCTGCTACCTTGCGCCGGTGGGACCACTCCCAGCCCAGGCGCCGCGTGGGCCAGACCCTCTCCCACCCCATCAGGCCACCCCCCACCACTCCGCAGTACCTCCCCCACCCCGCCCGCCGAGTGGGAGTTTCTGCCCACTTCTTGGAGCCCCCAGACCCAGTCCTGGCCCAGGTCCAGTGAGTGTGTGGAGAGCTTCCTGCTACCCTGCGCCTGAGGGACCAGTCCCAGCCCAGGTGCAGCGTGGGCCGGACCCTCGCCCACCCCCTCGGGCCGCCCCCCACCAATCTGCTGTGCCTGCCCCACCCCGCCCGAACAGTGGGAATTTCTGCCGACTTCCGGGAACCCCCAGACCAAGTCCTAGCCCAGGTCTGGTGAGTGTGTGGAGGGCTTCCTGCTTCCCTGTGACAGCGGAACCAGTCCCAGCCCAGGCACAGCATGGGTCGGGCCCTCTCCCACCCCCCACCCCCGGGCCTCTCCACAACACTCCACAGTACCTCCCACACGCCGCCCACCGAGTAAGAATTTCTGCCGACTGCCAAGAACCCCCAGACCCAATCCTAGCCCAGGTCCGCAGTGGGAAGTTGCTGAGCACAGCAGCCAAACCTAAGCCAGACGCAGCTGGATAACTCCAAACTCTGTAGAGCTCCACCTGAACTTCAGTACCTCTGAAGGTTATAACTACAGCAAAGATCTACAACAAA
>NW_004528401.1:0-541 GCF_000260255.1 Octodon degus
AGAGGGAGAGGGAGAGGGAGAGGGAGAGAAAAATGGAAAATGAAACAGAGATAATGAAGAATTATTAGGGTATTAGGGACTTGTCACCAGGCAGGGGAGGGGGAGAGGAGAGGGTAGAAGACAAGGGTCTGGGGAGGGGGTGGATGCCGCCGCCGCCAATGATGCCGGACACCCGATGGACACCCAATGTGTGCATGTGTGGTAGCATCACAATGAACCCTGTTAATGTGTGTAGTTAATAAATATTAATAATTATAATACAAAAGATTACTGTGATGCCGTTACTTACTTTAAAATGGCAGCTTTCAGGCTGACAGCAGCTTTGGTGAAGGCATCAAGGCACAGCGTTAAGGATCTTTTAAAATTAGTTCATTTGATCTTTACCAAGAAAACTTGTGTGAGGTGCATCATTACGGATGTAGTTCCTAGTGAGGGCACTTTGTATTAGGGAGACAAAAAAATCACACATGGGTCCCTTGGATAAGTTTAGCAAATAAATATTAAGGTACAAAACATGCTTGAAAAGTGATAGTGCAGAAAG
>NW_004528401.1:2543-3018 GCF_000260255.1 Octodon degus
CCAAAAATCTCACCATATACAACCTTGAAGCAGGACAATCCCACAATATTCCTTTTCTTGTCTCTTGCATTCATTCACCACCCCCTTCTTCTTGAACAACCACCTACCCAAGAGACATCATAGCAGCAACGGGCATGTCATGACAAGCCACCCATATTCAGAAGACCAGAATGACAGGCACTCCAAGCATGAGACTACTATTACAAATTACCATCTGCAGTGCAGTAACTCAGTTCACAGGTATCAGTATATATAGTTAGTCAGGGTGAGAATCTTTCCAACTTTCTGCTAGATTAAAAAATCTTCTGAACATTCTCGGGAACATTGCTTTGCCCATCTTCTACATATAACTGTATAGCTTGATTTATTCATGTTTCGTAGCTCTTCTTTCCCTCTCTTGATTAGTTAGTCCTTGAGATTCTGTTTTCCTTTTATTTGTATTATACCTTTCTATTTTTATTTCTTCTTTTGAGTT
>NW_004528402.1:0-442 GCF_000260255.1 Octodon degus
AGGTCTGACTATGTCGTAAAGCAGCTTTAGGTTTTCAGTGGAGTTGACTGCATGACTGCAATGGGTTTATAAGAAACTATAAAGTTGGGGCCGGGGGTGGTGGTGCACACCTGTAATCCCAGCACTCAGGAGGCTGAGGCAGGAGGAGCTCTTTGAGTTCAAGTCCAGCTTGGGCTGCATAGTAATTCAAGGCCAGCAAGATATTGTCTCAGAAACAAACAAATCATCCTTTAAATTAGGGATTGGAAATAGCATCTGTTTGGTTTTTCAAAACTTTTTACTATGACAGGAAAATGGGGTACTATGAAGAGTTGAGGTAGTATGTGTGTGTGTGTGTGTGTGTGTGTGTAAGAAACTAGCTGATGTTTGAACACAAATGGAGAAAGGCTAACTGTTGATGTAAAGCCCTTTTTTTTTTAAATTTTATTTATTTGTGTGTGTG
>NW_004528402.1:2137-3168 GCF_000260255.1 Octodon degus
TCTGGGAGGCTGAGGCAGGAGGACAAGTTGGAACAGGAAGTTGATGGAAACATTCAGGGGAGAGTCTAAGAATAAAGAGAAAAAGGTTGATATTGATAGTTTTTTTCAGGCCCCTGGAGGCAGCAGAGAAACAGGCAGAAGGAAAAAGAGAAAGGGGCTTTGTTATATTTGAGGACACGGAGAGAATCTGGGGAAGATGAGAAATTCTCTCAACTGGAACAAAGGGAGGCTGGCTCTTGTGGCCTTTTGCCAGGGGTGGGGTTTAAGGGGGATGTTTCCATATACCTGAGGGAGCTGAGTGGGGGTCTTCCCTGAGGCGGTGGCGGGAAGGGTGAAAGGAAGCTGTATCCTGGGCTGAGTTGGAGGAGAAGTGGGGAGCTGGTCCTGAGCTGGTCCTGGGAAGGTGGGCTTCTGTTTTAAGGGCTTTAGCTGTATTAGATGACCACCATAATGATTCAGCAAATCATACGAGGGCCAGAACCTGTCAGGTATGAGGTTGAAATGGCAGGATGCTTGACAGAGAGTGGGATATGGGAGCAGGAGAGCAGGAGAGAGCAGCACAGAGATGGGAAAAGATGCATGACCCGGAGGTACTGCTTATGAGCCAAGCGGAGGCATTAGAAAGCCGGATGGAATCACCTTTGAGCAATCTCCAGTCAAAGGTGTGAAACCTTTTTTCTTAAAAATAAAGGCCAGCTAATTTGTTCTCTCCTCTAGGTCTTGTGGTTTAGAGGCTCCTGGATTATAATTGCTAAAATTTTGGGGGGTTTTGTTATAAATGTGGCATGTAGGTCTTTTTCAGTGTTATATTTCAGTGTTTTATTTTTTTAATGCATTTGGTACAGGGTCTCACTATGCAGTTCAGACTTGTGATCCTCCTGTTTTCAGCCTCCCCAGTGCTGGAATTACAGATGTGTGCCACCACACCTAGTCTTGGCGACAGCTCAGTGCGCCTGTGGGCAGGGCTGGTGCCGCCTGTGTTTCCAGGGATTGAACCCTGGTCCCTGCACTTGCCTAAGCAGGTGCTTAGT
>NW_004528403.1:0-746 GCF_000260255.1 Octodon degus
TTCCCCCCTTGCAGAGTTAGAAGCAAAACCCAAGGTTGTATTTTAAGTCAGACTATGGTTTAGTTTGTAATTCTTCTGAACCCACAACCATTTTCCTTCTTCTTCCAGTTAATTTTGTTTTTGTTTTTTTGGTTTTTTTGGCTGGCTTAGCCTACCTTGAGCACAGGGCTGGTGAGGCATGTGGTGCCGGGGATCGAACCATGGTCCCCTGTGGCTGCCTAAGCTTGCCTAAGCAGGTACTTTATACCGCTGAGCTACCTTGCCGGCCTTTTTCATAATGTTTCTTTTCCTCCAGGTAATTTTGAACTTGGTGACTTGCCAGGAAAGGACATTTCTGGGGAAGAGTGAGGAAGGATGGGTGACAAACTGGTAAAACCAGATATACATGTGAATATTTGGAGAGATAATGTTCATAGTAGTTACACCCAAATTTCAGGACAAAGAACCAGGTCTTAACTTTAGTTCTAGTCATTTTTAGCCAGGAGCTTTTAGGAACAATAGTTACCTTTTCAAGAGGGTGTTAAATAATACCTTCATTTCAAGCAGAGCCAGCATGATGTCTGGTGTGAATCAGGTACTTGGTCAACGGCTACGACTACCATCTTAGCAAGCACTGTCAAAACTTTACATAAAAGGGTTACATAAAATGAGGGCAGCCCATAGTTCAATCTGCAGTTCTCTAATGAGTGCCTGTGAAGTAGAAGGTTTTATTCCAGGAAGTGGGGATAAGAAGAATACAATAGTTA
>NW_004528403.1:2211-3309 GCF_000260255.1 Octodon degus
CTGGCAAGCGCAAGGGCCTGAGTTCAATCCCCGGGTTCACAAAAAAAAAAAAAAAAAAAACAAAAAAACACTCCAGGAATAGGAAATTCATTCTCTGACATCACTGAGCATAGACTGGAGTTATGCTGACCACCAGACTTCATTTTCACCGTGACGCCATTTGGTAGCTGTCATCAGCCTCCCAGCTTTTCAGATGAGAAAGCTTCATCTTAGAAAATCAGTAAGTGATTTCAGGCCACAAAGCAGTGAGTTCGAAATCAGGGGCCAGCCGTTGCTGGAGCCCTAGCTTTCTTTCCTCTTCTGGTGTTTTCTGCAATCCTTAGCATGTTTGGACTCACTTGGTGACATTCCCTCTCCACCTACATTGTCACATGGCTGTCTCCTCCCTGTCATCTCTCAGGAGGATGCTAGTCCTACTGCATGCTGCCTTAATGGAGTATGACCCATATTAACTTTTTTTTTTTTTTTTTTTTTGCGGAACTGGGTATTGAACTCAGATCCTTGTGTTTGCCAGTCAAGCACTTATCCAACTGAGCCATCTCCCCGGCCCACCCATATTAACTTGATTGCATCTAGAAAGACCCTATTTCCAGAAAAGATCACATCCCTGTAGTACTTGGGAGTGATCACTTCAATGTGTGTTTTTGGAGGACACAGTTCAATTCTTAACAACGACCAAGTCTACATCCCCTTCCCATGACACACCCTGCCCAAGTCACCACAACCTGACAGTGCTGTGTCTGTGTTCTGGTGAACTTCATATGTCCTTTTGCACAAGAAAGTCTTCTGACAGGAGAAGGCCATTCTCTTCTGTTTTCAGGAAAGACAAAATCTCCACTATTTAGGGCAGGTGAGCTCTGTCCTCCCACAAAGACACCACCTTGTGCCTCAAATCTCATCACTCATTGTGGACATCTTGGAAGCTATTTTTTCTTCTAGTTCAGATTCTGTTCTTGACTTATAATATGTTCAAGAGCTTTGCACAGTTAAGAGCACTAAATAAATGTAGAATAAATCAGATTCACTTCCCCTGAACCTCTGAGTTAGGATGAAATCAAACACTCCATGACAAGAGGAGAGGGAGATGTGGCACTCCTT
>NW_004528404.1:0-403 GCF_000260255.1 Octodon degus
TCCACATCACTAGCCATCCATGAAATGCAAATTAAAACAACAATCATCTCACCCCAGAAAGAATGGCTATCATAAAGAAATCACCCAACAACAAATGTTGGAGAGACTGCGGGGAAAAAGGAACTCTTCTTCACTGCTGGTGGGAATGTAGACTGGTGCAACCATTGTGGAAATCAGTATGGAGACTCCTTAGAAAACTAGGAGTGGAAATCCCATTTAAACCAGCTATTCCTCTACTGGGAATTTTCCAGGAGGATCTGAAAACATCATATCGTAGGGATATATATGTGCCTATGTTTATAGCAGCACAATTTGTAATAGCCAAATCTTGGAAACAGCCAAGATGCCCATCACCTGAGCAATGGATGAAAAAGATGTGGTATTTTTATACAATGGAGTATTA
>NW_004528404.1:3428-4821 GCF_000260255.1 Octodon degus
AATAGGATATCATGTCTGCATCTTGTACAGCAATTAACCACTAGGAAGAATGTATGCAATGTGTTAATTATTGAAACTGTCCTACCAATTTTGTTTGAAACTGTCTCATCTCTATTTGTTTATCAATAAAATTATGGAAAAAACAATAAATAAAAAAACAATGTGATATTCAAAACAAAATAGCTAATAGTAAAATAATTTATTACCTTAAAAAATACATTATTTTTCTGCAGAGTTGTGTGTTTCTATTTCTCTCATATTTGGCAATATTAAATTTAAAATGTTAAAAAAATAAAGAAAGAAAAGAAAAGCTGCAGATCTACTTTTTTTTGTTTGTTTTTGTTTTTGTTTTTGTTTTTTGTCTACAGGATCTCACTACATTGAGATGACTCATAGTGATTCTCCTGTTTTCAGCCTCCCAAGTGCTGGGATTACAGGTGTGCACCACCACACCCAGTCTCAATCGCCATCTCAGTGTGCCCTGGGAATAGGGCAACATGGCATGCTGGGATCAAACCCCTGCCACTGTGTTCTGCCTGAGCAGGCACTTTAGTCTGCTGAGCTTTCTGGTCAGCCCTCTACTTCTTTACCAGGCATAAAATCTTATTTATTTATTTATTTATTTATTTATTTATTTATTTCCTACCCAATCAAGGTAGGAATGCATTTCCTGTAAAAGGTCAGGTAGTAAATATTTTTCGCTCTACACACGGCCTCATATCTTTGTCATGTATTTTTTTCTGCATTTTATTTGTTCTATTTTATTACAATGCTTTAAGCATGTACAAGCTGTCAACTGTAAAATAAACAGGCTGGACTGGGTCCAGTGGCTGTAGTTTGCAAACCCCTAAGCCAATGACATCATAAGTAACGTGGATATTGATCAGCCTCACCTGAGAATGAAGTGAGGCATTTGGGAGCAGACGTCCAGGCATTTTCCCAACCAGGTGGATCAGAATCTTGGAGATCAATATTTAAGCTCCTTTAACTTAAAGTGATTATGATAATAAAAAGAAAAAAGAAAAAAGGAATCCTGGCTGAGCTCAGAGGCCAGCCTGGACAGCTGACTCGCCCTCTCCTCTCTGCCTCTGGCCCTTTTCCAGGTCCCCTAGGTGATGGTTTTACCTACCCTAACATTACTGTTGAGCAGTTTCCCCCTTCTCTCCCCACATTCAACTTTCCAGCATTCTAGCAAGTACCTGAGATTAATCAGTTTACAGAAAAGCAAAGATTGGGGCTGAACCTGCAGCCAGTGGTAGCACACTTACCTGATCCTGGCTTCTATCCCCAGCACAGAAAGAAAGAAAGAAAGAAAGAAAGAAAGAAAGAAAGAAAGAAAGAAAGAAAGAAAGAAAGAAAGAAAGAAAGAAAGAAAGAAAGAGAGAAAGAGAGA
>NW_004528405.1:0-748 GCF_000260255.1 Octodon degus
TGGCCATACTCCCAAAATTGCTGTACAAATTTAATGCTGTCCCTATCAGAATACCACCAACATACCACACAGAGGTAGAGAAATCATTCCTAAAATTTATTTGAAACCAGAAAAGACCTAGAATAGAAAAGGCAATCCTGGGCAATAAAGACAAGGCAGGAGGCATTATAATTCCTGACTTGAAATTATACTACAAGGCTACTGTGATAAAATCAGCATGTTACGAGCAACAAAATTGAACTGAGGACCAATGGAATAGATAAAAAAATGCTGAAGCCCCTACAAACACACTCAGCCAACTTATCTTTGAAAAGGGGGCCAAACACACTCACTGGAAGAAAAATAGCCTTTTTAACAAATGGAACTGGAAAAAAATGGCTCTACATGCTGAAAACTAAAACTTGACCAGGTCTATCAATATGCACTAAGCTAAAGTCAAAATGGATTAAAGATCTGAATATTAAAGCAGAGACACTAAATCTCCTAGAAGAGAAAGTAGGAGGAACTCTTCAAGATGTAGGAATAGGCAAAGACTTCATAAACAAAAATCAAATCACATGGGAAACAGTTCAAAGAATTAAAAACTGGGACCTGCTCTTACTGAGAGGTTTTTTCACGTCAAAGGAAATTACCAACAAAGTGAAAAGACAACCCACAAACTTGGAAAAAGTCATGACAGATACGTGCTCAGACAAAGGTCTGCTCTCTAGAATTTATAAAAAACTAAAAAACACTAGGGCCCCAAAAT
>NW_004528405.1:2703-3727 GCF_000260255.1 Octodon degus
TTCTACAATCTGAGGTACAGGATCTCAGAATAAATCCTGAGGGGATTTCACTGACCTTGTCAGACCCAAAAGCTACAACTCTTGCTGCATAGGTCTTGCTTTACCTTGGTCTTAACCATCCAGTAGAAATGTATAAAAACAGAATATGAGAAGTAAAGCAATGGTGTTATGTAGAGCTGTAGGAGACACAGATCAACAATTTCTGACATTGCCAGTGAAGCAGAAGCCACAATACTATTATGTACTACTGGATTATTTTCTAATATTTGATGAGTTAACACACCTATAATATTCAAATAAAAGAATTTAACAAAAAAGGGGTTACAGATGAATGTACATTTTGTATCTGTGTATTCAAAGTGGTCAGGATAAATATATAGTTACATTCTCTTAATGAATAGAGGGATTTGTTCTCATGGTGCTTGTAAATAGGATATCATTTCTGCATCTCGTACAACAAACAACCACTAGGAAGGCAGTATGCAATGTGTTAATTATTGGAACTGTCCTACCAATTTGATTTGAAACTCTCTCGTTGCTATTTGTATTGCAATAAAATTATGGGACAAAATAGAAATTACTAATAAAGTGAAAAGACTACTCAAATATTTGGAAAAATCATGACAAATAAGTACTTAATTCTCATTTTTTAATAGTGATTTTTTTGGTGTAACTGGGAATTGAACTCAGGCCCTTGCACTTGCCAGGGAAGCGCTTATTCCACTGAGCCATCTTCCCGGCCCTGACAAATAAGTAATTAGACAAAGGTCTGCTCTCTAGAATTTATAAAGAACTAAAAAACACTAGGGCCCCAAAATTTCAATACCCAGTCCAGAAATGGGCATCTGAGATGAACACACACTTCTCAGAGGATGCAATTAAAGAAGCAAATAAATATATGAAAAAATGCTCCACATCCCTAGCACAATTTGTGACAGCCAAATCTTGTAAACAACCAAGATGCCCATCACCTGAGGTATGGTTGAAAAAGATGTGGTATTTCACATAATGGAGTATTGCTCAG
>NW_004528406.1:0-627 GCF_000260255.1 Octodon degus
GTTCAGTGGGCCAACTCAAAAACCTTTGCCTCTTCACTAATGGCTCTGTATAGGACTAAGTATGTGGTCTGAGCATGTTGCGAATTCTCAGGCACAGAATTCCTCCTGCAGACAGGTGTTCCTGTACTACATGTTCTGTACGTAGAGAATGAAATCCACAGTTGCCTCTTGGAGATGCTTCAAAGAAAATGGATCTGTCCAACGATACCCGAGAGTGCTTGCTGATCCAGGCAAGGTTGCTGTCCAACAACCTCTTAGAAGTCAGAAACAGGAAGGAAGGAAACTAGGGCTTCCTTCCAATGAGTGAGCCCTACTCATTTTACTCTGCCTACCTGATAGAAGCCAGGGCGTGGGTTGAGAAGTGAGACACTTCGTTACCTTTAAGATCAATTAAAAAGTAGGCTTATGTAGAATTATCACCATTTCACTTACTATGTGAAAGGGTCATCCTTTTATTTATTATTATTTATTATTTCCCATGTACTTTCTATGCTGATACTTTTGAACACATTTCTAGAACTCAAAACTACTAGTAGTGATTCCAGGGGATTTTGACACTCATGGTCAAGATTTGTCGACACAATCTCATTTGCTTTTGTTTCTGAGAACAGTAGGGATTTACAAGAA
>NW_004528406.1:1792-3343 GCF_000260255.1 Octodon degus
CTCCTTCAGGCTTAGGGGGACCTCTTTCAGAGGTGGCTGAGTCCAGAAAAGTGTGATTGATTCATGGCCCAATGTGAGAATTCAGGGTGTGTGATTACTAAATCAGTCCACCAACTGGTTTGGCACTGCCCCAATCCTGCTAGTCTAAATAGAATAAAAAAGAGACAGAGCAATGCTGCTAACGTCTCCTGTTGCTTTTGCTGTCTTCTGTCCTGGGCTCTTCAGAGGGGTCCCTCCGTCATGCCATCCTGCCTTACAGCTCACTGGTTGTGGACTGAATTTTTTTTGGTCCCCCAGTACCAGTGACTGAACTCAGGACCTTGAGCTCACCAGGCAGGCTCTTCTTCTACTGTGCTGTCTCCACACCCCAGGATTTCCTCACTTATACTTTGTAAGTGCTGCTTATTTGGTCTCAGTAACAAGAAATGTAGCTCCTTAGCTGTGCCCATGGAATTTGAAGTTTACAGGCTGAGAACTTGATCACACCCACTTTCTTTAAATTCATCTAGGATTTCAACAACATTGAGGTCAGAGTTCTGCCCATCAGATAAGCTCAAGGCTTTGTGCAGCGGTCAGTTTTGGACACTAGACATGCAGCGACCAGCACCAATGCGGGTGGTGCAGACACACACATTCCTACTGCACCAGTGCCCGACTGTATGCTCAGTTTAAATCTGACTAGCATCGTCTTGTTATTAGAACAAAGTTTAAGACCACATGTAGCTCAGGGGTCCAGGAAAGGTGACAGTGGGGAAGCATCAGTAGGGTTTTGGAAACAAAGGGGAGACTTGGGGTCCACCTTCCATGGAGAATCTCATCCTGAGCATCACAAGTGTGCTGCATCTGAAGTTCGGTTTGCAAAAATCGTTTCCTGCCTTCCTCACTCCCATGAGCATGAAAAGAAAACTTAGGGAAACCTGAGCTTCAGGGGTAATCATTCTGACTTGTTCTCCACACAGTGGCCTACCTCAAGACATAACTGTGGGAGCTTGAGCTTCAGATGCAACAACCTCTCTGATTCCACATTTGAGCTACAGAGACCAATGATGCAGGACTCAAAGGCGAGCATGAACTCTGTGTTCGCAAATCAGGATTCATCATTTTTTTCAACCTGCATCTTGGTCCTGTCTCATCATTTAAATGTTTGAAATGGTGATAAGCCAACGTATCTGGTCATTTGGTCATGTTTATGCAATCTTGTGAGACCAAAGCTAGTCAAAATTCTGGACCACCACAGGAGGGGACAGGATCAATAACTGGATTCCTATATCTTTCCATCCTTCCATAGATACCATAAGCCTTTCTATGCTTATTAACAAGGTCCTAAATTCTGTCATAGGTCAGCTGCTAAATCCTTTGATGTTAGCTAAAATAGTGGATACAAGAAGTATGATTTAAAATGTAGACATATTTAACAGAAATATCCCTCAGGTTGCATTCTTGATGCCCAAGCACAGTAACTGAGACTATTGTCTTGAACATCTTCATAATGACTTCCCCAAGTCACCGCCGAGTGACACCCATAAGTTTTCACAGTGTATCTTGAAGAAA
>NW_004528407.1:0-3371 GCF_000260255.1 Octodon degus
TTGTTCTAATGGTGTTTGTAAATAGGATCACAAGTCTGCATCTTGTACAGCAATTAACCACTAAGAATAATAAAAAAAAAGAATTATATTTGTCATTTCTATTTTTAAAGAAAATTCAAAATAATAACTATAAAAAAACATTGGCAACAATACAGAATTTCATCACACAAAATTTACCAATAGGACAATATATTTTGTATTACATAGTGTTGTATTCAAATTAGTTGCTCAGATTATTAGACATATGCATTAAAAATTGGAAGAAAAGATATAAAAATTAAAAAGAACAAACTAATTTTAAACATTAACTGCTCATTTCAATAGAACAGCAGGTCAGCAGTAAAATTATCCAAGCCATCTTGCATACATAGATAAATACATATCTGTTCTTGTCCCTCCATCTCCTGTCCATTTCCTCAACTTAGTTTTTTCTTCACTTTAAACAGATTCTTTACACTTTCACAAGATTTCTTGTACATTTTAGAATTTATTTAGTTTTAAATTCTTACACTAGTGACACAATACTATATTTGCACATGTGGTTGGATTTATTTCACTTAAGAGTATGATCTCTAGTTACATCCACTCATTAATAAAATCCTCAAATTTACCATTTTTTAAAGTTGAGTAATACCCTATTATGTAGAAATACCACATCTCCTTTATCCTTTCTGAAGTGGATGGACATTTGAGTTGCTTCCAAGCTTTAGCTATGACCAGTTACACTGCTACAAACAAGGATTCACATATACTTTGATGTGATGTTTTCAGGTTACTTGGGAAAAGACCGAGGAAAGTGTAGGTGCACTGAATGGGAGCTCCGGTGCTATCTTTTTGAGAAATCTCCACATTGATTTCCATAGTGGTTGTACCAGGGTATATTCCCAAAAGTAGAGAACAGTTATTTTCAATGCAGGTCCTCGAGCATTTGTTTTGGTTTTTTGTTGTTGTTGTTGTTGTTGTTGATTTTTAGTGGTGTACCTGTAATCCCAGTTCTTTTTTTTTTAATTTTATTGATAAACAGATAGCAATGAGATAGTTTCAAATCAAATCGGAAGTACAGTTTTAACATATAATACACTGCATATATTCTTCTTAGTGGTTAATTGCTGTACAAGATGCGGACTTGAGATCCTACTTACAAACACCATTAGAACAAATCATTCTATTCATTAAGAGAATGTAACTATATATCTATCCCAACCACTTTGAATGCACAGATACAAAATGGACATTCATAGGTATACCCCATTTTTTCTAAGTTCCGTTATTGAATATTATAAGTGTGTAAACTCAGCAAAATATTCTAAAAGACTCCAGTAGCCCATAATAGTATTGGGTCTTCTGTTTAACTGGCAATGAATAAGGGTTTTTTGTTTGCTTGTTTTTTTGTTTTTGTTTTTTTTTTGCTCCGAATGCCCTCAGGGCTGGTTTGGCTGGCTGGAGTGTTGTGGGGATCAAACTACAGCAACCTGAGGCTGACGGCTTTGTGGAAGCAGCCACTTAAAGAACTGAGCTACTGCCAGGCCCCCTGGACTTAATGTAATTTGGGAGCTCATCCAGGATGGAAGTCCACCAAGGACCACTGGATATGGTCAGTACGTCCAACCTAACTACGAATGAACTCAGGAAGATACTCTGTCACCTTCTCAGCTCACTTTCTGCAGGTACTCCCCATCCAGCACATTGGAAATCTTCTGGCTGGATCCCTTTTAAGCATTGGTGTTGAGCCCAGTCTCCAGCAAAATGTGGCAAAGAGTTGGGTTTTACCCTCATATGGCTTGTGGCAATTTGCCACTGGGCAACCTGTTTAGGGAACTGTATGGGTACGCCTAAGTCAAGAGGGAGTCCTTATAACCTGGAATGAGTTTTTTTTTCAGAGAAATTTATTAGTTATTCAAAAGTTCCACTTACATTTTTAATTGAACACCAGTCAACATCGGTAAGATGAAACAAAGTACTCATAATTGATTGTGTTCTTATATTTACAGCTACCCAAATCTTCCTTCTAAGACGATAACATCCCTATTTTATTTATCTGTCTTCCTTTTTTTTTTTTTTTTTTTTTTTTTTTTTTTTTTACTTGGGATTGAACTCAGGAACCTGCACTTGTTAGGCAAGTGCTTTGTATTTTAGGGAAGGTCTATAGGGTGTTCAGGGTCTCACTACTAGATCAGACTCATAGTGACCTGCCTGTATACAGCCTCCCAACTACTGGGATCACAGGCATGCGCCACAACACCCAGTCTCAATCACCATCTCAGCACACCTTGGGGGCAGGAACAGCACAGCAGGCCCAGAGGTTGAATCCCTGGCCCCCATGCCTGCTTGCAGGCACTTTAATCTGCTAAGCTGTTTGGCAGGCCCATATCTGTCTTCCTGTTGGTAGAATCTACTTCCCCATCTATGTCTAAGCAGAAACATTAACTCTAATAACAAAGTTTAGTTAATTATATTGCTTTCATCTATCATGAGACCAAGGTCTGCCATGAGAAGGTACATAGAACATATTCTCATTGGCACACAACTTATGATCAAAGCCTTCATTAACCCATGGCACTCATTAATGTGAATGAGAAATAAATATTTATAATATTTAATCACATAATAAATATGTATCACTGTAATCAACTGGGCTCATTTCCTATTGCATCAAAAACTGACTCACATAGTTACCATTGATTTTCCAATCCTTTTTTTTTTTTTTTTTTTTTTCAGAACCAGGGATTGAACTCAGGTACTTGTGCTTGCCAGGGAAGCACTTATTCCACTGAGCCATCTTGCCGGCCCCAAAAGTTCAATTCTTTTCTGAAAGGTAGTCCCAGTTCTTGTCTGAGCAATAATGCAAACACATTGGCTAACTGAAATTCACCGATTATCTTCTAAACACCAGTCACTATACTAAGCACTGTTGGCACAGAATACAGTAGAGTCTCCACTCAGCAGAAACTGTAGTCTAAGTGCAAAGGCACGACTTTCAACTGAGTGTAATGATAGCTGGAGGAGGAATGTGGAGAAAAACCACTCAACCAAACAGAAGGAGGGGAAGGCAGTGAGAGAGATCAAAAAGCTTCCCCATGGCCTTTGATACCTGAGCTAAGCTTAAGAATTGGAGTTTCTCAGCCCAAAGTAACAACAAAGGGGTGGAAATCATTCTTTTTTTTTCAAAGTTTTATTCATAAACAGATAGCAATGAGACAGTTTCAAATCAAATCGGAAGTACAGTTTTAACAAATAATACACTGCATATATTCTTCTTAGTGGCTAATTGCTATGCAAGATGCGGACTTGTGATCCTATTTACAAACACCATTAGAACAAATCATTCTATTCATTAAGAGATTGCAACTATATATCTATCCCAACCACTT
>NW_004528408.1:0-1081 GCF_000260255.1 Octodon degus
AATTTGGGACACTACTGAGGTACATGAGGTTACAGTACAAGTTCTCATATGTCCTGAGCCTTAATTGACCTTAGAAGGCTAGGGCCAAAATGTTGGCTTTCCTTGTAGCCCTCCTTTTTCTCTAATTTTGGTCTGTAAACTTAGGCTGTTAACCATCCAGAAGACAAGCTTATTGTTATTATCAAACGATTTAGGGGATCAAGGTTAACCTCAATATCTCAATGCATTTCAAACATCTCAGGCATAATAAGCAACAGGTATTTTACATCAAGTATTGATATGTTGAACTGTAAGTCCCTACATAATATGATAAAAAACATATAAAAATTAGATTATATTTTAAAAATAGGATGAAGAATTCTATACTTCTCACGTTTGCACGTAAGTCCAAAAATCTCACCATGTACAACCTTGAAACAGGACAGTCCCACAATATTCCTTTTCCTGTCTCTTGCTTTCATTCACAAACCCCTCTTCTTGAACATCCACCTAACTGAAAGACATCATAGCAGTAAATGGCATGTCATGACAAGCCGCCCATATTCAGACTACCAGAATGACAGGCACTCCAAACAGGAAACTACTGTTACAAATTATCACCTGCAGTGCAGTAGCTTAATTCACAGGTATCAGTATATCTAGTCAGTCAGGGTGAGAATCTTTCCAATTAACTGCAAGATTAAAGAATCTTCTGAATATTCTCAGGATCATTGCCTTGCTCATCTTTTACATATAACTGTATGGCTTGACATTGTCATGTTTCCTAGCTCATCTCCTTTCCCTCTCTTGATAAGTTAGTCCTTGAGATCCTGCTTTCCTTTTACTTGTATTATACCTTTCTATTTGTATTTCTTCTTTGGAGTTCGTATACTAGGGAGACTATAAGATATTTACATATGTGTGTCTGGTTTATTTCACTTATGAGTATATGTTCAAGTGGCGTCCACGTCAATATAAAGGCTTGCAGTTTATCATTCTTAATAGCTGAATAATATTCCATTGTGCAAAAATATCACATCTTTCTCAAGCATTCCTCTGGTGATGGGCATCTTGGTTGTTTCCAAGATTTGGCTATCACAAA
>NW_004528408.1:3987-4699 GCF_000260255.1 Octodon degus
ATAAAGATAATTTAACTTCTTCTTTGCCTATTCTTATTCCTTTTCTTTCTCTTGTCTAATGGCTGTAGCTAATAATTCCAGAACTATATTGAATAGGAGGGGTGATAGAGGATATCCTTGTCTTGTACCCGATCTAAAAGTAAATGATTTCAGTTTTTCCCCATTTAGGATTATGTTAGCTGTTGGGTTTTCATAAACAGCTTTTACCACATTGAAGTAGAGGCCATTTGTTCCAATTTTCTGTAGGACTTTGAACATGAATGAGTGTTTGACTTTGTCAAAAGCCTTTTCTGCATCAATGGAAATGATCATGTGGTTTTTAGTTTTTGATCTATTCACATAGTATATTACATTGATAGATTTTCGAATACTGAACCATCCTTGCATCGCTGGGATGAATCCTGCCTGGTCATGGTGTATGATCTTCTTGATGATTTGCTGTATTCTATTTGCTAGGATTTTATTGTGGATTCTGGCATCTATGTTCATGAGGGAGATAGGCCTATAGTTCTCTTTCTTAGTTGCATCTTTCCCTGTTTTATTTTTATTTTTTTCCGGAACCAGGGATTGAACTCAGGCCCTTGCACTTGCCAGGCAAGCACTTATTCTACTGAGCCATCTCCCCGGCCTTTCCCTGTTTTAGGTATCAGTATAATACTTGCCTCCAGGAATGATTTTGGGAGGATTGCTTCCTTTTCAATTTCATGGAAGA
>NW_004528409.1:0-428 GCF_000260255.1 Octodon degus
CTGTTTATGCTGTTGTAGCTGTACAGCTTTATATGAGACATAAACCACTTAATACAATGCTATCATCACTGATTTGTTTAATTTTATTTTTTAATCATAAGAATTAGGAAGAAAATGTTTATAGAATTGAAATTTTACATAATATTTTCCATTGTTGTCATTCTTCACTTATTTATATGAATTTAAATTACCATATAGTACTATTGCCTTTGAGCCTGAAGGATTTCTTTTAGTGTTTCTTATAAAGACCTGCTGGTAGGCGCTGGGGAGATGGCTCAGTAGAATAATCGCTTCGCTGGCAAGCACAAGGGTCTGATTTCAATCCCTGGTTCCGAAAAAAAAAACAAAACCACTGGCAATGAATTCTGTCTTTTTTATTATGATTTTATTTTTTTTATTTATTTGTTATAGGGTCTCCCCACGCAGCT
>NW_004528409.1:2334-3097 GCF_000260255.1 Octodon degus
TTTAGTTCTTTATAAATTCTACAGAGCAGACTTTTGTCTGAATGCTTATTAGTCAAGATTTTTTTCAAATTTGTGGGTTATCTTTTCAGTTTGCTTGTAATTTCTTTTGAAGTGTAAAAACGTCTCAATAAGAGGAGGTCCCAGTTGCTAATTCTTTCAAGTATTACCCATGTGATTTGTTTTTCTTCATGAACTCTTTGCCTACAGCTATGTCTTTAAGAGTTCCTCCTACTTTCTCTTCCAGGAGATTTAGTGTTTCTGTTTTAGTGTTATATCTTTAATCCAGTTTGACTTTAGCTTTGTGCATGGTGATGGGTCTGGGTCAATTTCATTTACTACATGTAAATAGCCAGGTTTTTTCCAGCACCATTTGTTAAAGAGACTATCTTTCTTCTAGTAAGCATGTTTGGCATCTTTGTCAAAGATCAGGTGGCTGAGTGTGTTCCTAGAGGCTTCTGGACCTTCTAGTCTAGTCCATTGATTCTCAGGTCTTTTTCATTGCCAGTACCATGATGATTTTATCACAGTAGCATTGTAGTATAACTTAAAGTCAGGAATTATAATGACTCCTGCTTTGTTTTTTTTTTGGCCAAGATTGCCTTTGCTATTCTAGGTCTTTTCTGGTTCCAAATGCATTTTAGGAACGATTTCTCTAGGTCTGTGAGGTATGTTGATGGTAGTTTGGTAGGGATTGCATTAAATCTGTAGAGAAAATTTGGGACTATGGCCATCTTCACCATGTTGGTTTTTCCTATCCAGGAGC
>NW_004528410.1:0-1270 GCF_000260255.1 Octodon degus
CATCAAATATTGGTAGTTGAACTTTAAGACCTTGAAAAATATGTAGGAAAAATAATTTTATAAAGGTAGAAATAAGCATTTACACAATTTTACAAAGAAATTTAGAAATCTAACCATATACAGAATTGTAACAGGACAGACCTGTGACTTTTTTTTCTTATTCTTGTGACTTTTTTTTTTCATTTATTACCCTTAAAAAAAAAACTTTACTTGAGAGACATTATGGAAATAAATGGTATGTCATGACAAGAAGTACATATTTAGAAGACCAAGATGGCAGGCACTCCAAGTGTGACCCCTCTATTGCACATCGCCATCCTCAGTGCAGCTGCCTGGCTCACAGGCACCAGCATATACAATTAGTCAGGGAGAGAATCTCACCAGCCAACTGCTAGTCTCAAAAACCTGCTGATGTCCCCCAGGATCACTGCCTCATCCATCTTGTGCTTACAAATGCATGGCTTTGCCCCTGTCATGTTTCTCAGCTTTTCTCCTTGCCCACTCTTCATTGTCCAATACTCAAGTTCTTACTTTCCTTTTATTTGTGTTGTAACTTTCTTCATGTAATTCCTATTTTAAGTTTTTATACTAGGGAGACAATGCGATATTTACACATGTGGGTCTGGTTTATTATATCTTATATCTTATATCTTCAAGTGGCATCCACTTAACTATGAAG
Source organism: Octodon degus (assembly GCF_000260255.1). NCBI lineage: Eukaryota > Metazoa > Chordata > Mammalia > Rodentia > Octodontidae > Octodon > Octodon degus. The sequence continues at coordinate 680 of NW_004528410.1, forward strand.
CCTTCAAGTTTATCATTCTTAATACCTGAGTAATACTCCATTATATAAAAATACCACATCTTTTTCAACCACTCCACATATTTTTGTTTTTGCTTTTTGTGGAACCAGGTATTGAACTCAGACCTTTGTGCTTGCCAGGCAAGTGCTTATTCTACTGAGCTATCTCCTCGGCAACCATTCCACATATGATGGGCATCTTAGTTGTTTCCAAGATCTGGCTATCACAAATTGTGCTACTATAAACACAGGTACACATATATCACTATGATATGATGCTTTCAGTTCCTCTGGGAAAATTCCCAGTAGGGGGAGAGCAGGCTTGAATGGAATTTACAGTCCTAGCTTTTTAAGGAGTCTCCACACTGATTTCCATAACGGTTGCACCAGTCTACATTCCCACTAGCAGTGGAGAAGGGTTCCCTTTTCCCCACAGCCTCTCCAACATTTGTTGTTGGTTGATTTCTTTATGATAGCCATTCTTTCTGGGGTGAGATGGTATCTCGGTGTTGTTTATTGTGCATTTCACAGATGGCTAGTGATGATGAGCATTTTTTCATATATTTATTTGCTTCTTTAATTTCGTCTTCTGAG
>NW_004528410.1:2330-3367 GCF_000260255.1 Octodon degus
TGTAGAGGAATGCTATTGACTTTTGGGTATTGACTTTATAACCTGCTATGCTACTGAATTTCTGTATTAATTCTAGTAGCTTCTTGGTAGAGTTTTTTGGGTCTTCCAAGTAAAGTATCATGTCATCTGAAAATAATGATAGTTTCACTTCTTTTTTCCCTATTCTTATTGCTTTTATTTCTCTGTCTTGTCTAATGGCTCTTGTTAATGATTTCAGAACTATATTGACAAGAAGGGGTAAGAGAGGACATCCTTGATTTGTACTGACTTGAGAGTAAAAGAGTTCAGTTTTTCCCCACTGAGAATTATATTAGCCATTGGGTTGTCATAGATGGCTTTTATCAGATTGAAGTAGAGGCCATCTATTCCAATTTTCTGTAGGACTTTCAACATGAATGAATGTTGGACTTTGTCAAAAGCCTTTTCTGCATCAACTGAGATGATCATGTGGTTTTTCGTTTTTGCTCTATTGATATAGTATATTACATTTATAGATTTTTGAATATTGAACCATCCTTGCATCCCTGGGATGAATCCTACCCGGTCATGGTGTATGATCTTCTTGATGATTTGCTGTATTCTATTTGCTAGGATTTTCTTGAGGATTTTTGCATCTATGTTCATGAGGGAGATTGACCTCTAGTTCTCTTTCTCAGTTGAGTCTTTCCCCTGTTTTGGTATCAGTATAATACTTGCTTCCAGGAATAATTTTGGGAGGATAGCTTCCTTTTCAATTTCATGGAAGAGTTTGAGGGGTATAGGGACTACATCTTCTGTAAATGTCTTGTAGAATTCATCTGTGAATCCATCAGGACCTGGACTTTTCTTTGTCGGTAGGTTTTTTATTACATCTCATATTTCATTGGATGTTATTCAGCTATTGAGAGTGGTTATATCTTGTCGATTCAGTTGTGGTAATTTGTACCTTTCTAGGAATCTGTCCATTTCTTCTGTATCTTCTATTCTGTTAGAGTAAAGATTCTCAAAGTAGCTATTGATAATCTTCTGAATTTCCATTGGGTCTGTGGTAATTACAC
>NW_004528411.1:0-1245 GCF_000260255.1 Octodon degus
ATTAAAAATAAAAAATTAATGAGAGTTAAACAAACAGTCCTAATAAGGAATTTAATTAATACACAGTCTAGAAATCATCAGTAAATATGTTAACTATCAAATGGCTTAACTCCTGCATGACTTGCTATAGAATATTTTAAGCAATCTTTATTTTTGTTTTAAGATAATTCTTCTTGCTTTGCCTAGATATAAGAGAATGAAATAAATTCCCTCTTGTCTAATTAAGATAGTTAATTTATCCCCTTTTTGCAACACAAATAACAAATTTTTGATTAATCAGCTCCAGAGTAAAAGTAAACACTATGCTTCTCTTAATTAAAATTTAAATTTCTCCAGTGGGTTGGTTACAGCAGGGAGTCTGGTTATGCTTCTGCTAAATATGTGTTGCTTGTAGGACAATGTTGGAGATAGACCTTGGGGACATGTGCATCAGAATAAACAAGAATATGCTCAGACATTCAGTGAGGTACATCTACATATTTATGCTCAACAAGGAATGGGAGCACAGGGAAAGGCCAAGGGCATACTTAAGAACTTGAAGATTATTAAGGCCTATGGTTCCACTCAACCTATTATCCAGTTATAGCTCTCCAAGAACCCCATGTAAGGAAAAAATCAGAAAGTTAATTTACATATCTATATCTATACCTATAATCTCCACCATGCAATTCTCAGTTTCACTGATAAAGGGAGGCAGCATTTCTGTTTTCATAGTAACATAATTCCTGCACATTAAAAAATTACTTCTTTTTAAATTTATCTAATCATACACAACCATTATATCAGGAGTAACACTTCATTTTCTCATCCTATGGGAATGTGTAACCCTTAACTTTCTATTTTTAAAACAGAGATACAATCTCAGAAAGGGACAACTAAAGAGTTCATCATCAAAGCAGGAATCAAAAGCATGTTATAAGGACAAGACAGGTAATATAAATGAGAAAGGAGACTTGATATGAAAGTTGAGAACTCTGGAGAATGATCCACTGAGGAACTCTGATCGTATTGGTTGGTGATGGATGAGTTGGGAGCCTCCAGGGTAAGCCACTGCCGCTGTATATATAGGAAGAAAATAGAACACCCCAAATATTCTTATGTTTCAAAAAAAAGAAGTCTACATTTTATCATAAAATATTCTGACATATGTATGTTTAATGGATAGAAACTTATGCTTCAGATATTCAAAGCACTTCTGCAGCCCTGTTCAGCTCATATGACATTTCTTATATCTCTTCATTGAAG
>NW_004528411.1:2600-3354 GCF_000260255.1 Octodon degus
CACTGTACTTCAAGAACAGATAAATAAAATTTCTCGTTTTTATATCCACTAGAATGCACTAAATAAAACAGTAGTTATTTATAGAAACTTGTCTTTTAATATTTTTGTGCTATGACACTTTTCTTCCAAAGATTGAAACAATTACCAGCAAGATTATTGTAAGTCTCACTCAAGCAGAATTTTGGAGACATTTAAATACAGGAAATTTTTTTAGTCAGAAGCATAATTATCCTCTCATTAAACAAAAACAATTTTGTTCATTTTCAGTGAGTTTTTTTCAAATTGTTTCATTTATGAATTTGGAACTCAGTAGTTTGCCATAATAATTATTATTTTCATAATGCATACAAAGAAATTAAATCTTTTGTAAGTCATTTGATCATTTTTCTGCAGAGAGCCTTTGCTTGCCATTCTAATTTCTTGTAGTTCATGGAGTCACTTGATACAGGAAGACCACAAGATGATTTTCATCATTCCAGTCCATTCCTGATTTACTGCCAACTTCTTGAGGGAAAAAAATTGGGAGCACAATAATTCTTCACATCAAATACTAAAATTTATCAGCAGCTTTAAAGTATGCAGCTTTTGTTTACAGTTCTGTAGGTCATCTGAGAATTCCACTGACCAAGGTCTCAGCTGGCCTCACTCACAAACATATTTCTCATTGTGGCTCTGTTCTGCTGGGGATTCCTCCCTTCCATTTATATCTCATCCTTTTTTTTTTTTTTTTTTTTTTTTTTTTTTTTTTTTTTTT
>NW_004528412.1:0-987 GCF_000260255.1 Octodon degus
ATTTATTATATTGAGGTATATTCCATTTCTAATTTTCAGAATGTGCATACGATGAAAGGGTGCTGAATGTTGTAAAATACCTTTTTCTGTACCAACTGGGATGATCATCTAACTTCAATCCTGCTCTCTGCTTATGTGGCATGTCATGAGTTTTGTCTTGCCTGTGTGGTGCTATCCTTGCACACCAATAACATCCTGCTTAGGCACAGTTGATAATCTCAGTGTGCTGTCCGATTCAGTTTGCTGATACTTTCTTGGGGATTTTAAATCCTTGAGCATAAAGACATCAGGTCTACAATGATCTCTTCTTGATTTGTTCTTGAATTTGGTTTTAGGTAGTGGTAGTGTTTTAAAATGTCTTCAGAAGTTTACCTTTCTTTTTCATAGTTTTGAAAGAGTTTCAAATGTATTGGTATTAACTTTTCCTTTTTAAAAAGTAACTTACCAATGAAACCCTTGGGTCACATGCTTTTGCTAATTGAGGTAATTTTTGCTTTCTGAATAAATTTCTTTAGTTACTATTTATACATTTAAAGTTTCTATTTCTTCATAAGCCTCTCTTGCTAACTTGAACATTTCTTGAACTTTATTATTTTTTCTAGTTAATCAATTTATTTGTATATAATTGTTTGTAAATTCAAGACTGCCATATTCAAGTATATTCCCAGTGCTTTTCATTTTTTATTTTGAGGGTTTTTCTAAGTCACTAAATTGCCTACACTGTGCTCAAACTCTTCTTTCATATATGTTTTCATGTCAGTGTTTTCTCTTCTACTTAGATTAGCTAAAATTTGCACATTTAAACTTTTACAAACTAAATTTTATGATACCCAATATTGCTTTTTCTATCCTCTTTCATTTATTTTGCATTTTAATTTTATCTCATTTTATGTTAACTTTGTATTTTGTTCTTTTTAAATTTTCTTAGGCATAACATTGTTTATATTAAATTTTTCTTGTTCTTAATTTAGGGTCTTATCAATACAA
>NW_004528412.1:2097-3283 GCF_000260255.1 Octodon degus
CTCCTGGATTCCCCTCTGCATGGCCACCTGGCTATGCAGATGCCCCAGGGAATGTGTGTGCAGTAAGAAGCAGAGGGACCATTACTGCAGCATCTTGCAAAGTGGAGGAACTGGGATTTCATTCATCAGCCACTCACTTTCTGCAGAGAGAGGACGAGGGGCTGCAGGTGCGCTCGGCATTGAACTGTGCCACTGACTTTATGGGAGGCGTGCTGCAGGTACCACAGAACTGTGCTTCCTAATAACTGCCTTGAGATTGCACTGAGGAATTTTGCTTCAGTGGTGTCTTGGATATTTGCTGATGAGCTCTTTAATTTCTACGGAGCATTCGCTTCTTTGAGTGCAGTGTGGGAATACAGTGGTAAGATAATCCAAGTTTGGCACGTCTTTGATGTCTTTCCTTGTAAGTTAAGTTTAATAATCTTGGAAGCCTCAACTCAATCACTGAAATCACTTGTTCACCTTCTTTGTGGAACAACAGACATACATTACCAGGTTATTTTGAATTGTGAAGAAGGTAAATTTTGAGATCTACATATCATCTAAATAATATTTGAGCAGAGTTTACTTATAGCATAGTATATAATTACTTGGAAATGGAATCTATAATTTTTAGGAAATAACAGTGGCTCAAGAGCAAGTTATAAGACTGGGCATGGTGGTGCTCACCTGTTATCCCAACTCTTGGGAGGATGTAAACAGGCAGATCACTATGAGTCCAATCCAGTAGTGAGACCTTGAACACCCTGTAGACCCTGCCTTAAAATACAAAATGAAAAAATAAAAAAGAAAGAAAAACAAGTTATAGCAGACTGGCTTACTTCATCTTCCAAAAGTAATATGAGAAATAGGACTCTTGTTCTCTGTTATGAATGTGCCCATCAGTGTACTGTACTTGCATTGTTTCATTCAGTTATTATAATAAAGCACAGAACAAATTATTACCTGAAAATCAAATATGACGTAAGTAGGTGCAGCGAGGTTAACATCCATCTGATGAAATTCAACTCCTAAAGTGGCACGGTAAGAAGTGAAGCACAAATTTTAGAGTACATGCATATAAGAGCCAGCCATTTTTTCTGAGTCTATGGCCTATAAGATATATTTTGGAACTAGTATTCTTACTCTTTCTGAGAGATCAATATGATTTAACTCATGTAACAGAGAGGAAGAAAACATTAGTTCA
>NW_004528413.1:0-528 GCF_000260255.1 Octodon degus
CATATACTTAAGCATGACCTATGGACCAGTATGTGGTCTATTTTAGAAAATGACCCATGTGCAGCTGAGAAAAATGTGTATTCAGCTGTTTTTGGTGGAACACACTGGATATGTCCACCAAAACCTTTTTTTCAAACTCTGGTTCAGTTCTGTTATTTCTTTCCTAAGTTTTTGTCTGGTTGACATATCGTTTGGAGATAAGGGTATGTTAAGTTCTCCTGTTAAAATTGTGGAATTGGATATTAGATTTTTCATGTCCATTAAGATTTGCTTTTTATAGTTGGGTGCTCCTGTGTTTGGTGCACACATATTTGTAAGTGTTAGCTCTTCTTCTTGAATTTTTCCCCTACCCAGTATATAGTGGCCTTCTATATTTCGCTTGATCATTGTTGGTTTGAAGTTGAGACTGTCTGAGAATAGAATTGCTATCCCTGCTTGTTTCTGAGGTGCTGGGTTATGTAGTATTTTGTTCCATCCTTTGACTTTCAGCCTATGAAAGTCTTTATGAGTTAAATGTGTTTCTTTTAT
>NW_004528413.1:3507-4550 GCF_000260255.1 Octodon degus
GAGATGTTCTGCTCCTGGACTAGCTGGTTGGATCTATTCTCTACACTCTCCCCTGCAAAGGTTGCAGCTGCAGGATTACACCTCAGGCGTGTATGCCAGGCCTGAGCTGTTCCTGGAGGTGGCAAGGTGAAAATGGAAGAAGAGGAAGCTCTCTGCACCCTCGCCGGACCTGGGTTAGGACTGGGTCTGGGAGCTCCCAGAACTCAGCAGAAAATCCTACTCGGCGGGCTGGGTGGGGGAGGCACTGCGGAGCGGTGGGGGCGGCCCAAGGGGCTGGGAGAGGGTCCGGCCCACTCTGCGCCTGGGCTGGGACTGGTCTCACCGTCGCAGGCTTGCAGAAAGCTCTCTGCACACTCACCGGACCTGGGCTAGGACTGGGTGTGGTGGCTCCCGGAACTCGGCAGAAAATCCTACTCAGCGGGCAGGGTTGGGAAGGCACTGTGGAGTGGTGGGGGGCAGCCCAAGGGGCTGGTAGAGGGTCCGTCCCACTCTGCGCCTGGCCTGGGACTGGTCCCACCGGCGCAGGGTAGCAAGAAGCTCTCCGCACACTCACCGGAGCTGGGCTAGGACTGGGTCTCAAACAAATACATTTAAAAAGTTCTTCTACTTTTTTTCTACAAAGAAAATGGAGCAGAGAGACAGTAGGAGTATATGATACAGCAAATGGAATCCTAGCTGCTGAAATCCTCTTCCCTGAAGCCTACTTTGGGATGGGATCTGCCTGAGACACTGAGATCCTGGGCCAGATTGTCCTTTCTTGCTGATTTTTTATAATAGATCAGAGTAGAAGTATAGGACATCTGCCTCACATACTGACTTCAGAAGTGTTCAGAAGCTGGCAAAATGCTATCAGAAAGACTCGAAGGAAAATGAACTTAACTACCCACTTGCCCCAGGAGGAGAAAACTTGATATTTTAAGTTTAAATTATCTTTCCACTGTCAGAAGTAGGATCGTCAGCCCAGTTAGGAGGCATCTGGGTAAGCAACACCTGGGGCATAAGATTTTATAACCACTGCTGTTTCCATGCAGGAGATCTTTGCA
>NW_004528414.1:0-616 GCF_000260255.1 Octodon degus
TTACCCTGGTCCCTGCACTTTGCGAGGCAGGTACTTTCTCCACTAAACTATCTCGCTGGCCCGCAAGACATTTATTTTATTTTATTTTTTTAATTATTTATTTATTTTTTTAGTGGAACCGGGGATTGAACTCTGGTCCTTGCGCTTGCCAGGCAAGTGCTTATTCCACTGAGATATCTCCCCGGCCCCCACAAGCCTGTTAAAGTGTCATTTCATTTAAAGCCTAATTCTGAACACCACAACTAAAATGAAATGGAAATCATTCATTAAAATTGTCTTCAAGTATGCACCAGATTTCAAGGATATCACCTTCAAAACTTTTCAGAAGCTTTACATTGTAAATACAAATTCAATATGACACCAAAAGCAAGAGGAACAAAAGAAATAATACACTGTACATCTTACAATACATCAGTTAAAAAAATGACCACATAACCCAATTGAAAAAGGGTCTAAAACACTTACAACATTACTCAATACTATAGTGAAATGCAAATCAAAACTACAGTGAAATACCACTTCCCACGTGAGGTGGCTAAAAATCAAAGACAGAGAATACAAGGAGCTGTAAAAAGTGGGACCCTTCAAATACTTCCAGTAGGACTGTAAAGTGGTA
>NW_004528414.1:1786-3345 GCF_000260255.1 Octodon degus
TTTCACTTCATAGTCTATTTCTTTCTAACGTCCAGAAGTCCACACATGGTGGCACAGGCCTGTAATACCAGCACTCAGGAGGCTGAGGCAGGATAATTAGTGTGTGTTCTAGGCCAGCCTGGGCTACAAAGTGAGTTTTAGAGCCACTTGAACTGCACAAGAAAACACTGTCTACAAATATAAGCAATTAAAAATAACAAAAGGAAGTCCGGCCAAATGCCAGTATACGTTTCCATGTTTTTTAATGACGCAAGTTTTTAACAACTTTTTCTTTGAGATAGCAAACGTGCCCTGGTTAGCCTTGAACTTGTGATCCTCCTGCTTCAGCGTGCCAGGTAGCTAGGATTACATGTGTACACCACCATCCCCAGTGCAACACACTCCTTCTCACAACACTATTTTATTAACTTTGCTCTCTTGTACTTTTATCCTGCACATCCCACTGTTTATGAGTGCAGTAGTTCATTGGTAGCCCCCTTTGCTCTGGCCTCCTCAAACTCCTCGCTGGTTTTCAAAGCCATGTTACAATAAACCAAAGAGAATATAAAGCACTTAGACACAAGCTTTCAGAATATAATTATTGAAGATGAATCTTTATATGGCTTAAAACTAGACTTTTTATTTTATGCTCTATAGCTAAACATTGTTAAATGCTGATGGATCTAATTGCATCCATTCTTATACTAAATCCATTTTTATGATTTTTATTACACAGAATTTTGAGCATGATATTCAAAGATCTATTCAAACTCCCTTTTTAGCTTCTCCTAAGTACACTGGTACCTTGGTTCCTGAACGTAATTCTTTCAGTGATTCTGGTCAAAAAGCAAATTGCACAAGAATCAAACCTAATTTCCCTGTAAGGTCAACATTAACCTAACCATGCTCACACATCTCAAGAGGATGCACTATTCAACATGCTCATCTAAACTAGGCATTCGGAAACTATCTTAGATTGTTCTCTTTCTTAACCTACTGCTGAGTGCTGTGCGGCTGCCTCCTCAACATTCTCAGTCTGGCCTTCCAAGCATGCTACAGCGTCCTCTGTTTAGAGCAGACACACATATGTATACCTGTGCAAACATTGGTACGCTAAACAGCAGGTCATTTATTTGTAACATTTGTTTTATATATTGGAATTCTAAGTAATATCATGGCTAGCAACATTTATCTAGAGTTCTGCTGTCCCATATTGTGCCTTCTATTCAAATACAGGTGTTTGGGTAACACTGGGGATTGAACTCAGGCCCTTGCACTTGCCAGGGATGCACTTATTCCACTGAGCCATCTCCCTGGGCCTCAAATACAGGTTTTTAAAGTCTGTATTTATGGTTAAAGTAGTTATGTTTAAAATAACAAGAACCAATATAAAAGATTCCACTTTGCATTCACACTAGCCACTTTTTTAAGTGTTTCCATCCTCCTGCTCTGGATATTGTAGTCATGCACCATTTCTTTTGTGAGAGAAAGCTCACTATGTTGGACAGAAGAGATATCTCATAAGCCTGCATGTAGCTACTAAGTGACCGCAACTATTATCTTCCTGAGACAGTGGGGTA
>NW_004528415.1:0-518 GCF_000260255.1 Octodon degus
GTGTGGTCTCCAAACTCATTCATTTTGCTACACATGACTCAAGTCTGTACTTCCTTATGTTAAGATTGATCTGTCGTGTATTAATGCCACATTTTCTTTATTTATTAATCATTTTTTGTCATATGGAATGATTCCAAGACTTAGCCATTATAAATTGTGCTGCCATAGGTTCTTTGTGTATCACTCTAATATGATGTTGTTATCTCTTTTGGGAAGACGGCTAGAAGAGGAACAGCTGTGTCAAATGAAGCTCTCATGTAAAGTAAGAAGCACAAACATAATCTGGGGTCAGGGACATATCAAATTACAACATAAGAGAAGAAATGAAAAAACACACACTCAGGTGAAAATCTATATATCAGGAAAAGCGAAGCTTGTTTAAATATTTTAATAAATTTTAATAAATTTACATCATGAGGCTAGCACAAGTTACTTTATACTTGTACAACAAGAAGACATTTTCAAAGAGATGGCCATTCATTTCTACACATGTATTTGTATGGCAAGCTGTAGAATTG
>NW_004528415.1:2208-3260 GCF_000260255.1 Octodon degus
TGAGAATACTGTCAGAGAGAAGTGCGACATGTAACAAACATAAACATTTTGTGATTTGCAGTGGCATTCCTTCTATATGGATAGACAGTAGAAATGTAAATAGATGAGCAACAACAATAAAAACCCAATAATCTGTTTAGACACCATTGTTGCTAAAAGAAAATAGAGCTATTTTAAAGATTTGTTTACATTGCAAATATAGGGATGTATCAGTGGAGTCTGGGAATTTGGAGAGAGATATAAATTAAGGAAATCCTCAGAAAAATAACAAGGTTTCATCAAAGTGACAGAAAAACTACGTGAGTTTCTAGTTGCCCAACATGAGTTTGATGTTGAGGCACAAAAGTGATAGCCAGGAAAGCCAGCATTTTGGCCCTAGCCTTCCAAGGTCAATTAAGACTCAGGACATGAGAACTCGTACAGTTGCGTCACGTAACTCAGTAGCGTCCCAAATTTTCTGATCAAGGAGATTATGGGGCCAAAGAGGAAAGTGATCAATGATGTAGAGTGTGCCTACGGAGAGTCACATGGAGAGAAAACATTCTCTCAGCCTTTCACGGGGAGCACATTGGCCAAGCATTGGCCGTGACTCATCCACATGGCTGACACTGACAAAGGATCTGCAATCTGAGGTACAGGATCTCAGGATAAATCCTGAGGGGATTTCACTGACCTTATCAGGCCCAAAAGCTACACTTCTTGTTGCATAGGTCCTGCTTTACCTTGGTCTTAACCATCCAACAGAAAACTATAAAAACGAACTATAAGAAGTAAAGCCATGCTGTTATGTTGAGCTGTAGGGGACTCAGGTCAACAATTTTTGACACTGCCAGTCAAGAGGAAGACTCAATACTATTATGGACTACTGGACTCTTTTAGAATATTTTGCTGAGTTAACACACTTATAATATTCAAATAATGGAACTAAACAAAAAAAGGGGATACAGATGAATGTTCATTTTGTATCTGTGTATTTAAAATGATTAGGATAGATATATAGTTACATTCTCTTAATGAATAGAGGGATTTATTGTAATAGAGTTTGTAAATCG
>NW_004528416.1:0-688 GCF_000260255.1 Octodon degus
GAGTACGGACTGAAAACTCAGCAAACTGTGAGCTAAATAAGCCTTCCTTCCTTTAATCTTAACATGTTAGCTATTTTGCTTCAGCAGTGAGAAAAAACTAGCCAAGCCACTTTTGAAGAAAATCATGTTTTTCAACTTCAGTTCTGCTCCTAGAAAGCCATTCATCTCTAGCTTCCCAGTTTACCTTTAATCAATTAGCTACAAGGGGGTTAACTTAATTTAGGTCAGTCGTTTCAGAGGAGAAGCTAAGTGTTGACATTCTTTTTTTAAAAAGATCAGCTTTTGCGTATGTGGGGAGACTTGGATCAACTGTTCCTGAGGAATAACTTGTTTGTTTTTCTCTCTGGCATGGTATCATATAGACAGTAGGGTAAAAGTTAATGTCTGTGTTTTGGCTTCCTTTTATGTAGTTCTTTAATACTTAATTGTAAACTAGGTTGAAAGAATACTCACTGATGAACATTTATCTGGCTGGACAGAGATGGAACAAAGAGAAACAAAGGCCCATATGGGTAGATGTTTCTTAGCACAGATCAGAGCAAGAGGAATTGGCGGCATGCTGAAAGGATTCAGTAAAATCCACAAGGACAGAGACTCCTTCATCTTTGTATGTCCTGAGCATAGAATTATGCTTGGCCTATCTTGTGGATCAATATTCACTTTAATCACACTGATTAAAAGTGGGGCC
>NW_004528416.1:1783-3322 GCF_000260255.1 Octodon degus
GCACGACAGGCCCAGGGAGATTGATCCCCCTGCCCCGGCACCTGCTTTAATCCGCTGAGCTATTAGGGCGGCCCTGGATATTTATTTATTTTCTATGGAGAGCTTAGATAATGAACATCTGGAGCAGGGTGGGCTAGGGCATTGCCTGTTGTCCCAGCACTTGGGAGGCTGAGGCGGGAGAATCATGACTTGGAGACCAAAAGCAAATCAAACTGAAGAAGAGAAAAGCGAAAAAAGAGGAAGGGAGAAAATTAGCATCCGAAACTTTCCTTGAGCAAAACTAGCATTGGGCATTTCACATCTCAACTCTTAGGCGGCTCCTTGTGCCAAGCACAACAAGTTGACTTCCAAGGGGATCCTTTTCCTCTGTTTTAAATGCTATTCATATATTTTTTGAGGAAAGAAAATAGTTTTAGATTTAAATTTTTAAGTTAAAAATTGAAAATTAAAAAGAAATTTAAATGTCCTAGTTCAAACTTGCAAAAATTCTCTCAGAGGAACAAAACTAACCTCTCTCTGGCTCCTTCCAGTACTCTGACTTATCTAGTCCCCTTTACACATGGAATAGTTTTCACTACAAAGGAGTTGGTTTGCCGCACTTTGCTCTCTGAGATTAAAAGAAAGAACAGAGGATGATTCTAAAGAATACATTAAGAAGGATGTGCTCAACCTTTGTACATAACTATTAAGGATAAAATTTGACTCTTAGTCACCTGCTGTCCTCCATAACATTCATCAAATTCAGATCTACTCTGTAATTTACTTATTTTTATGACTGTCAATATAGTTCCCTTCTCCAACTTAAGCACTTGAAGGTAAGGATGTTGTTTAGTTCCGTTCCCTGCTGTGTATCCATCGATAGTTCCTAGCACCTTGAGGGCCTCAAGTGGAAAAAGTACAGACGCTGTCTGCTCTTTTGAGGATGGCTTTTTGGTGCATTTACTCTGATTGTCCCCCAAAGTTGTCTCCTTAATCCGTGCTGTTCTGCTTGCCTTACCCACAAGAGTCGAGCTTGGAGTTCACCCTCAGATCAAGTCTTATGAATAGGGAACATACTTGCTGTGGGAAAAGGGTTATCACTCTGTGTGTGTGTGTGTGTGTGTGTGTGTGTGTGTGTGTACATGAATCTAGATGAGAGAGCGAGAGCCTAGGCATATATGTAGTTTGAGAAAGCGCATTTAATGACCCAGAACACATTTCCTTCTGAGACACTTTTATAATTTTCTTCAGGTAAATCCCAGTATGTGATGCTACCCGAGATCTTCCAGCCTGTTTGAAATTCAAGGAAGATGCAGATTTTCTCTTCAGCGGTCTGTGGGTATCTTACTCTTGATTTATACCCCATGTAAGAGTATTTTGTTGAGATCGAGGGAAGAGGGAAAAAAAATAATAATATCAGGATTCATGATGTGTCCTGAGAGTGGGGCCTCCGCTCTCTCCTTTTCCCTCTCTCCCTCTCCCACTTTCTCCCTCTTTCCCTCCCACCTTCCTTCCCTCCTTCCCTCCCTGCCTGCCTGCTTTTCTTCCTTTTCTTCCTTC
>NW_004528417.1:0-897 GCF_000260255.1 Octodon degus
AGAAGAAGAAGAAGAAGAAGAAGAAGAAGAAGAAGAAGAAGAAGAAGAAGAAGAAGAAGAAGAAGAAGAAGAAGAAGAAGAAGAAGAAGTAGTCAAAGATCTTTTTAAAGAAATTTACAGTACTCTGAAAAAAGAGATCATAGAGGATTTCAGAACATGGAAAGATATTCCATGCTCCTGGATAGGAAGAACCAACATTGTGAAGATACCCATACTCTCAAAATTGCTGTACAGATTGAAACCAATCCCTATCACACTACCACCAACATACCTCATAGACCTAGAGAAATCATTCCTAAAATTTATTTAGAACCAGAAAAGACCTAAAATAGCAAAGGAATCCTGGGCAATAAAGACAAGGCAGGAAGCATTACAATTCCTGACTTGAGATTATACTACAAGGCTACTGTGATAAAATCAGCATGGTACTGGCAACAAAATAGACCTGAGGATCAGTGGAATAGATTAGAAGATGCTGAAACCCCCCACACTCAGCCACCTTATCTTTGACAAAGGAGCCAAACATACTCACTGGAAGAAAGATAGCCTCTTTAACAAATGGTGCTGGAAAAAATGACTCTCTACATGCTGAAAACTCAAACTTGACCCAGGTCTATCACCATGCACTAAGCTAAAGTCAAAATGGATTAAAGATCTAAACATTAAAAAAGAAACACTAAGTCTCCTGGAAGAGAAAATAGGAGGAACTCTTGAAGACATAATGGTAGACAAAGACTTCATGAACAAAAACCAAATTGCACGGCAAACACTTGAAAGAATTAACAACCGAGAACTCTTATTGACAAGTTTTTGCACATCAAAAGAAATTACCAACAATGTGAAAAAAACAACCCACAAATTTGGAAAAAATCTTGACAAATAAGTACTTAGACAAAG
>NW_004528417.1:2872-3282 GCF_000260255.1 Octodon degus
CAGTCAAGCGGAAGACCCAATACTATTGTGGACTACTGGACTCTTTTGGAATATATTTTGTTGAGTTAACACACCTATAATATTCAAATGATGGAACTAAACAAAAAAGGGGGTAGAGATGAATGTCCATTTTGTATCTGTGTATTCAAAATGGTTAGGATATATAGTTACATTCTCTTAATGAATACAGGGATTTGTTCTAATGGTGTTTATAAATAGGATATAATGTCTGCATCTTGGACAGCAAATAACCACTAGAAAGACAGTATGCAATGTATTAATTACTGAAACTGTCCTACCAATTTGATTTGAAACTGTCTCATTGCTCTTTGTTTCTCAATAAAATTATGAAGAAAAAAATAAAGTGTACAACTCAAAAAAAAAAAAAACAAATAAACGACCATTTTGTA
>NW_004528418.1:0-1599 GCF_000260255.1 Octodon degus
AAGGCAGCAGGTGCTCATTTCTCAGGATCAGCTCATTTCCCTTCTCTCTCTGTAGTTAATCACAAGAATTTCTCAGCCACTTCCTTTGGGAGATTTAAGCTCACTGCAGCACATCTTGGATTGTGGGCTGGGAGAGCAGGAGGAATCCTTCAATGGAAGATTACTGTTCTTTGAAAATGGACATGGATAAGGCCCACCCTTCCAAGGGAGTACCTACTTTGATGAGTCTCACTAAGGGTAGCAGGTCTTCTGTGTATTGGGATTCTTATTCCTTGACAGACTGAACAAAAAGGATAGGCAACAGCCCTTCTACAAGCAAGCAGAGTTTTCCCTTCTTTCACCAAACTGGCAACAAGAAAAGGAGCTATGCTCTCACCAGCTACCAGCACCTTGGGGATAATGTGGATTGACTTGCTATGATGGGTGACCTCTAGGCTCATGAATGAAGAGGCTTCCATGACAATGGCACCTTCAGCATGGGCTAAAATACCAGAAATTCGTACACTGAAAAACCTAATGGGCCCCCAGATATAGGTCAAGAGCAGGGGACTTCATCTGTCATTCATACAGTGGGACTTAGTTTACATGGTCACATTCCAGGAAACCCAGCATTGAGTTGTTTCTGCTACATAAACACCTGGGGTAAAGCCCTCCACCAGGGTTTGTTGGGCACCAGGAGGATGAAAATTCACAGATTGCATAGTACCAGGAAAACCTGGAAAACTTGGAGACAGTCTACCCTGGTGACCAGAACTTCAGCAACAAAGTCATGCAGAGGAACAAGAATCCTTTCCTAGCAGAGGGAATTATAGTACAAAATTTGATTCAGGCCTGTCTAGACATTATACCCTATGAAACAGAGAGGAAAATATACTCAGGGCTCCCTGATTTCTGCACACATTTCAGCATCCTGAGAACAGGAATATTTGATGAGGCTGCAATGTGGGCACAGAGACCAATTTGGGTAGACTCAAGCTTTCTGGAGCCCTGCTCACATGCTGCCTCCTGAACACTTAATCACGCACCTTTGTGGCTTGAGCACTTTGTGTATTGAGCATTCAAGTTGTATATGTTCTATCTGTAGTTCTGTGTTTCCACGTGCCTCGTCATGATGTTTGGAAGGAAATAAAAAGTTTGCCTTCTCAATTTATTCTGTTTTGATTAATGAGCTGGTGAGAGCATAGCTCCTTTTCTTGTTGCCACTCCGCAGTGCCTCCCCCACACTAACAGTTCTGAAACTATTTAGTCAACTGCTAATTTTCTTTATTCCAGTATATAACAAAAACAAGAATGAGGGAAGAAAGCAGATCCCAAAACCTTCAGATTGAAGGCCATATCAAACAGATACATGAATGAGCATGAGTGACTGAAATCACCAACTGTTTAGTATGAGGTCCCCACCACAAAGCCTAATGTATTATACTCTAGACAGGCCTGTGATAAATGGAGGAAGATACCGATCGATTGTCTTCAATAGAGATATCAAATATTGCCATTTCTTTGCAGGAAAGTATTTTTCTAATCTTTTATTCTTCTGTATAAAATTGACAGTAGCAATTAAACATTGTAATAATGAATATAAAACATCCATAAGTCCAT
>NW_004528418.1:1923-3351 GCF_000260255.1 Octodon degus
AGAGGACACTGCCTGCAGGCAGAAAGCAGCAAGCAGAACCTTGTATTAACTACACATTTGCTGCTGTTGCTCTTGCCTATATGTTTAGGCTGAATTTAATCCCAAGAAAAGTGTCACTAGTAACTAAATGTAGGCCAGGTGCCAGGAAACAGCTGACCTGTTTTCTATACACAAATCATTTTCATGAACAAATGGGATGACAAAAAGGTAGAGATTTGTGTTTCAATAGCACTAACAAAAAGTACCACTAACATACCACTTTCTCCCAAAATAAAATTAGACAGAAAACAATCAGCATTGAAAACTAGAGATATAGTTTGGAAACTGCCACCCCAATAAGCTTATCTCTGTCTTCAAGAACAGCCATGGGTTCCTGCTACCCTGCGCTTGCGGGACCAGACACAGCCCAGGCGCTGCGTGGGCCGGACCCTCTACCAACCCATCGGGGGCGCCCCCCACCACTCCGCAGTGCCTCCCCCACCTAGCCCACCGAGTAGGATTTTCTGCCAAGTTCCGGGAGCCCCAAACCCAGGCCTATCCCAGGTCTGGTGAGTGTGCGGAGAGTTTCCTGCTACCCTGCGCCAGCAGGACCAGTCCCAGCCCAGGCGCAGCGTGGGCCGGACCCTCTCCCAGCCCCTCGGGCCATCCCCCACCACACCGCAGTGCCTCCCCCACACCGCCCACCGAGTAGGATTTTCTGCCCTGTTCCAGGAGTCCCCAGACCCAGTCCTAGCCCAGGTCCGGTGAGTGTGTGGAGAGTTTCCTGCTACCCTGCACTGGCGGGACCAGTCCCAGCCCAGGCGCAAGGTGGGCCGGACCCTCTCCCAGACCCTGGGGCTGACCCCACGACTCTGCAGTGCCTCCCCCACCCTGCCCACCGAGTAGGATTTACTGCCCAGTTCCTGGAGCTCCCAGACCCAGTCCTAGCCCAGGTCTGGTGAGTGCGCAGAGAGTTTCCTGCTACCCTGCACTGGCGGGACCAGTCCCAGCCCAGGCGCAGCGTGGGCAGGACCCTCTCCCAACCCGTCCAACTGCCCACACCCCTCTGCCTTACCTGCCCACACCTCCTGCAGAGTATGAATTTCTGCCGACGGCCGGGAACCCCCAGACCCAGTCCTAGCCCAGGTCTTCAGCAGAAAGGAGCTGAGCACAGCAGGCAGACCGAAGCCAGATGCAGCTGGATGAGTCCAAACTATGTAGAGCTCCACCTTAACTTCAGTAGGTGTGAAGGTTATAACTACAGCAAAGATCTACAACAAGGGGCCGAGGACAGTGCTACACAAAATGACAAAAAGGAATAAAATGCAACATCAGAACAGAAGCCTACCCGTAACAAGTGCAGAGGACACTAACACGGAAAAATTGGAAAACACAGCTGCAAGCAATGAATCAACAGCTTGTGAAATAAAACAGCTGCAGAAAGATATA
>NW_004528419.1:0-759 GCF_000260255.1 Octodon degus
ACATGATCACCTCAGAGGTGGGAGTAGAAAGGGAAGTGGGACAAGAGGTATGTTTCTGAATTTCTTCCTTGTTCTATGTGTAGGAGAGATAAGTGTCTGTCTCCAAATGACATGCATTTCTGTATGCCTCCTGTCACCCCACTCCAGTTCCAACTCACTCTTAAACTGTTAGAGCCCCACCATCAATTCATCAATATATTAACTAATAACTATTGCCTTCAGGAATATTCTCTACATATTTTTGCTGAATTATCCTCTTTCTTTCTTTCTTTCTTTCTTTCTTTCTTTCTTTCTTTTTTTTTTGTTTTTGAATCTCCAAACTGAACATTTTATTTTATTTTTTATTTTTATTTTTTTTTTGGTGGAACTGGGGATTGAACTCAGGCCATTGCACTTGCCAGGGAAGTGCTTATTCCACTGAGCCATCTCCCTGGCCCTCTAAACATTTTATTTTGTCCTTTATGAAGCCATCATTTTGTCCTGTAGTAAAAATAAGTATAAAAAGCTAAGTACTAATTTTTAAATTGTACATTATATATGTTAATATAAGCTATCAGTATATAGATCTTTTATGTTAGTGACACTTTCTTTAAATCCGTATTAACTTTAGACCCTATAATGCAAACCACTTTTTGAAATAATGTTATTTTGGTATTAAAACTTTGTAAAACTCATTTTTTCTTTCATTAAAACTATACCATGTAACTAGCTGTTTTTGTCATGGTGTTACTATCCTCATTCTTTCTGAATCTCTCTCTC
>NW_004528419.1:2204-3342 GCF_000260255.1 Octodon degus
TATTTTTTCTCTTCTTGAAACTCTTAGCAGTACAGCTTCATTAACTTAAGCATTAGGCACATAATTTCTTCCCACACTAAAAATCATTATTGCAACAAATACTCCTAGAAAATACCCCTTATGTGTCTCAGATTGTTATAAAAGCTGGGAATGTATATACAGGAAAGAAAGACCACAGGCTCCTTATGCTGGGTTTTTCTTTAAATGGCTACAATAGTTTTAGATACTCTTGAGAAGTGGGCATATATGCCTAGTCTTTGAATCTGGGTGGATTTGTGACTGACTAAGAGTGTACAGGACAAAGGCTGCCATATGCTTTCTAACAAGTTTCCTCCTGGTTTATCAGAACACTTACTGCTGGTCCCCTGAGTTGCCACACAAGAACTCCAGCAACTGGAAGCCACAATGATGTGAGAGGAGGCTGAGATGTTGGTAGAGATGGCCCTTGGCAGGCTGGTGGACAGCTAAGCTGAGTTTCCAATTGATAGCAAGTAAGTGCGCCAGCCACTGGAATGGGTTTTGGACATTGAGCCCAGTTGGGCTTTCCAACCATGGCGACCCAGGCCAACATTTGATTACAGCTGTAAGAAAGACTCTTGCTGGGACCTACCCAGCTGAGCCTGCCCCAATATTACTGTTAAACACCACGAGCTAAACAAATGAATGTTGTTTTATATGAATAGTTAGGATGGGCTTCTGTTTATCAAAACCAACAGAATTTTCTTCCTAGGAATTAGGGTTCCAGGACCAGTAAACTGCAGAGAGTTTTGTGAAGAAGGCTTAGAAGAGAATAAAATGTAATTGGAAGTTAGAAGATGAGAAATCTTGCCTGTACAATTTTGGAAAAATTAGGAAATCTCATTCCTGTAGAAAATAGAAATGTACAGAATGAACTAATTAAACTGTCTTAGGGTATTTCTGGGCTAAATGTTTAAAGTGACAACCAATTTCTTGTAAGCGTACATCATAAAGTAAAGATGAAAAGACATAAAATAAATTAATCAATTTTTAAGCAGCATGAACACTAATAAAAATGGATCAGCATTTTCTGGGCTCAGAAATAAAATATTTACCCAGTGTAGCTTTCTCAGAAGATTCTCAGAAATAAACTTGTGGGCGTGAAGATCAAATCCTGAAT
>NW_004528420.1:0-664 GCF_000260255.1 Octodon degus
GTGAAGAAACTAATTTGAATTAAGTCCAAATTTGAACACAACTGAGCATGGTTCTTAGGCTTATTTAAATTATTTTTAAAAACAACTAAAGATAAGACCCCGTCTGTGTACATGCACACAATTTACCTTTAAGATAAATATTTTATATCCTTTTTCAATGTTAGATATGAAACTTTTAGAATTCACAGTCTTGGAACCCAATAACTGCCTTCCAGATAAGTATGAAAATAATTCTGAAAAGAGGTGTACAGTTTCACAAAAGTGATGCAAGGCCACCTGTATAACATGAAAGATTTTGCAAACTCTCAGTGTCACCATATATTCTATCATTTCAATGTATATACATATGTTCCTGAAGGGTAAAAGATATGAAAGTATAGGATATATGTTGGGATATATATATATATATATATATATATATATATATATGTATATATACATATATATCACACCTTCTAGGCATACTTGACTTTCTATTTTTAGTATTTTTGTTTGTTTCTAAAATTGTTTTTTACGAAGTGGAAAGCTAGGAGAGAAAGGCACTGCTCTGCTGCAGTTACAAAAGCCTCTTTCGTGAAGTTGGTACAGTGGAGGTGGCTTTAAAAAATAGTTGAGTTGGTTGTTTACCTCAACAGTGAGCGAAAAGGCATTGGGGACAGTTAAA
>NW_004528420.1:3674-4544 GCF_000260255.1 Octodon degus
TCTTCTAATCTATTCCATTGATCCTCAGGTCTATTTTGTTGCCAGTACCATGCTGATTTTATAACAGTTGCCTTGTAGTATAATTTCAAGTAAGGAATTCTAATGTCTCCTGCCTTGTATTTATTGTCAAGGATTGCCTTTGCTATTCTAGGTCTTTTCTGGTTCCAAATAAATTTTAGGAATGATTTCTCTAGCTCTGTGAGGTATGTTGTGGTAGTTTCATAGGGATTGAATTGAATCTGACTGACTATGTATACAGACACCTGTGAACTAAGCAACTGCATTGAAGATGGCAATTTGTAGTAGTAAGTTCATGCTTGGGGTGCCTGTCATTCTGGTCTTCTGAATACGGGCTGCTTATCATAATATGCCAGTTGCTGCCATGCTGTATCTCAGATAGATAACTGTTCAAAAAGAAGGGGGTGGTGAATGAAGGCAGGAGACAGGAAAAGGAATGTTGTGGGTTGTCCTACTACAAGGTTGTATATATTAGATTTCTGGACTTACTTGTAAACATAACAATTATATAATGCTTTATGCCTATTTTAAAAATATATCCTAATTTTTAAATGTTTTTTCATCATATTATGTAGGGACTTAAAGTTCAACATATCAATACTTGATGAAAAATACCTGTTCCATCTTATGCCTAAGATGTTTGATAATCAGACAGATAGTGAGTGTAAGCTTAACAGCCTAGATTGTATGGTAATAACAATAAGCTTGTCTTCTGGATGGTTAACAATCTAGGTTTGCAGACAAAAATTAGAGAAAAAGGAGGGATGCAAGGAAAGACAACATTTTGGCCCTAGCTTTCCAAGGTCAATTAAGACTCAGGACATATGAGAACTTGCACTGTAACATCATGTA
>NW_004528421.1:0-894 GCF_000260255.1 Octodon degus
TTACCTCAACAGGTCCCAAGGATAACGTAGCAGAGTAAAAACGTACAGTTGTGCATTTCTCAATCATGAGGTGACTTGAGTATTGTCGGAACATCATGACATGTGCTCCCATGAACAACTCTGACTGCGATGTCACTCAGCAATGTCACGTTCTGAGGCCATCATAATATAGATGGTTCACATCATCTGAAATGTAATGAAGGGAGTGCAATTATAATTATAGCTGATGCCCAAACAGTTACATTCTATAATTTAAAATAACATAAAATAATAACAAAAGCCATAAGGTGTATAGGAAATAATAAAAGAGATGCCTTTTTCAAAGCAGAAAATTGTAAAACTGTCCTAAAAGATACTCAGGAAAATGTAAACAAATGCAATATTTTTAATAGTAAAGCATCTAATGAAAAGAAATGAACTAGATAAACCATACACATGTGTGGACTCAGGACCATAAATATGTACTCTAGATTTCCTTGAAACTAATTTAACAATTCAGAGAAATTCTTTTGAAGATGTAAGAAGACTTATATTCTAATAAGAATATAGAAAAAAAAAAAGGTCAAGAACAGCCAAGACAGCCAGAAGGATGAAAACTGTGGGGAGACTGCACTCCCAGTAGCCAGGCTTATTCACAAAGCACAATAAATAAATCACCACAACATGGGGGCAAAGACTCCCAATGTGCCGAGGGAGTAGGAGGAAACAGGTTCATGCAGAGTCAGGCAGCACTAGGAGCAGGGGAAGCACGAGTGAGGGAACGCAGGGCAAGGCCACTTGGTCATCCTTGTGGAAGATGTAACGAATCTACACTTCCACCACATGGAACACATAAGCCCATGTCAACCAACCAAAGGATTAAAGGAAAAAGGAGAACTTTATTTTTTATTTTTT
>NW_004528421.1:2289-3305 GCF_000260255.1 Octodon degus
TCAGGCCATCTCTGTCACTGAGGATGGCTGTCGTTCTTTTCAGGGGAGCTCTTGAGAATCATTTCCTGGCTTCGGTGCAGATCCCTCAGCTGCTGGCAAATATCCTTCATCCCGCTGGCACAGACTTTCTAACTTTCACCACTGTCCTTTGGGCCTTGTCAGTGCAGATCCTTGATACAAACTTTCATGAAACACTGTTATAGACTCTAGACCTTCAACTGGACTCATACAGGACTTTGCTGTGGGGTCCAGGGCCTCTCCTTGATTCTTTGGGTTTCTAATGCATAGATGGGTCTCTTGCATTCTTCAGCATTTGACTTTTTGGATGAATATTATAAGATAATGTTACACATGATGTGTCCTATACTAAATCTGTTCTCTTGGTCCATGTGTCTGTCTTTGTGCCTGTACCATGCCTTTGCCATCACTACTGCTCTGCAGTCTAGCTTGAAGTCAGGCATGGAGATGCCTCCTGCTTTGCTCTTGCTGCCCAGAATTACTTTCACTATTTTCCATGTATTTTGGTCCCATATGAATTTTACAGTTGTTCTCTCTAGTTATGTGAGGAATGCTGTTTGTATTTTGATTGGGATCACACTGAATCTGTCTATCAGTTTTGCAAGTGTTCATTTTGATTATACTGGTTCTGCCTATTCAGGAACAAAGGACTTATTTCCATTTTCTGGTGTCTTCTTTGATCTTCTCTTTCAGAGACTTCTCTTCATTGTAGAGGTCTCTCACTTCCTTGATTAGATTAGTTCACAGGTATTTAATTTTTCTTGGTGGTATAATTTAAAGAGCATTATAAAGAGAGATGATAGGAAATAAGGAGATGGACTTTGTGGAAAGAACAAGGGAATTTGAAAGGAAGGGAAGGAAAAGTGAGGGCAAAAAGGCCCAAGACATGACATGTATATGCGGCATTCCCCACAGTGAATGTATTCACTATGTATCACATATACTCATAAGGGAGAAAAATAACAATAGTTATAGGAAGTAAAGAAATCATAGTGTAG
>NW_004528422.1:0-535 GCF_000260255.1 Octodon degus
TGAGATCCTGTACCTCAGATTGTAGAACCATTATCAGTGTCAGCCATGTGGATGAGTCAGGGCCATTGCTTGGCCAATGTGCTCTCTGTGAAAGCTTAAGAGAATGTTTTCTCTCCATGTGACTCTCCATAGGCACACTCTACATCATCCATCATTTTCCTCTTTGGCCCCATAATCTCCTTGATCAGAAAATTTAGGACACTACTGAGTTACATGACGTTACACTCCAAATTCTCATATGTTCTGAGTCCTAATTGACCTTAGAAGGGTAGGGATAAAATGGTGGTTTTCCCTGTAGCCCTCCTTTTTCTCTAATTTTGGTCTGCAAACTTAGGTTGTTAACCCTCTAGAAAACAAGCTTATTGTTATTACCATACAACTTAGGCTGTTAAGCATAGCCTCACTATCTGTCTACATATCAAACATCTTAGGCATAATAAGGAACAGGTATTTTTCATCAAGTATTGATATGTAGAATTTTAAGTCCCTACAGAATATCATAAAAATATTTTAAAAAACTAGAAGTTTGACGAAA
>NW_004528422.1:1950-3362 GCF_000260255.1 Octodon degus
AAGAGTTCCTCCTACTTTCTCTTCCAGGAGATTTAGTGTCTTTGCTTTAATGTTTAGATCTTTAATCCATTTTGACATTAGTTTAGTGCATGGTGATTGACCTGGGTCAAGTTTGAGTTTTTGGCATGTAGAGAGCCAGTTTTTCCAGCACCATTTGTTAAAGAGGCTATCTTTCTTCCAGTGAATATGTTTGGCCCCTTTGTCAAAGATAAGGTGACTGAGTGTGTTCGTAGGGGCTTCAGCATCTTCTAATCTATTCCATTGATTCTCAGGTCTATTTTGTTGCCAGTACCATGCTGATTTTATAACAGTAGCCTTGTAGCATAATTTCAAGTCAGGAATTGTAATGCATTCTGCATTGTCTTTATTGCCCAGAATTGCCTTTGGTCTTCTAGGTCTTTTCTGCTTCCAGATAAATTTTAGAAATGATTTCTCTAGGTCTGTGAGGTATGTCGGTGGTGGTCTGATAGGGATTGCATTAAATCTGTACAGCAATTTTGGTAGTATGACCATCTTCACAATGTTGGTTCTTCCTATCCAAGAGCATGGATTATCTTTCAACTTTCTGAAATCCTCTACAATATCTTTTTTCAGATTAGTGTAATTTTCCTTGAAAAGATCTTTGACTTCTTTTGTTAGATTAATTCCAAGGTATTTTATTTTCTTTTGTGTATAGTTAAAGGTATTGTTTCTACAGTTTCCCTCTCAGTGTGTTTGTTGTATGTGTAGAAGAATGCTATTGACTTTTGGGTATTGACTTTATAACCAGAAATTCAGAAAATACTGAATTTCTGTATTAATTCTAGTAGCTTCTTGGTGGAGATTTTTGGGTCTTCCAAATAAAGTATCATGTCATCTGCAAATAAAGATAATGTAACTTCTTCTTTGCCTATGCTTATTCATTTTATTTCTTTCTCTTGTTTAATTACTGTAATTAATGATTCCAGCTCTGTATTGAATAGGAATGGTGATAGAGGACATCCTTGTCTTGTACCAGATCTAAGAGTAAAAGATTTCAGTTTTTCCCCATTTGGGATTATGTTAGCTATTGGGTATTCATAAATGGATTTTACCAGATTGAAGTAGAGGCCATCTATTCCAATTTTCTGTAGGACTTTGAACATGAATGAGTATTGGACTTTGTCAAAAGCCTTTTCCGCATTAATGGAGATGATCATGTGGTTTTTATTTTCACTCTATTGATATAGTGTATTATATTTATAGATTTTCAAATATTGAACCATTCTTGCATCCCTGGGATGAATCCTACCTTGTCATGGTGTATGATCTTCTTGATGATTTGCTGTATTCTATTTTCTAGGATTTCATTGAGGATTTTGGCATCCATGTTCATGAGGGAGATCGGCCTGTGGTTCTCTTTCTTAGTTGCATCTTTCCCTAGTTTTGTTATC
>NW_004528423.1:0-3333 GCF_000260255.1 Octodon degus
CATGAGCATGAAGGCTGCCCTCTGCCATGCACCCTGCTGTGCAGCCAGAGGACAGAGGAAGGAAGCCCACATGATCTAGGAGCAAAGTGGATCTTTTCCTCTTTTTAAGAATTGATTAATTAATATTTGTAAAACATCATAAGAATGTAAGAATGTTTACATTCTTAAAATTTGAAATATAAAACAAGTGATTAAGATGTATAAGCGTAAAAAGAGAGAAATCAGTCATTTGAAACAATTTCAAAAATAAACACTCCAACCAGTTCAACAAACCACAAGAAGAGGGGCTGTCCTAGCTGGTACTGCCAGTGTGCTGAGGAGGAAGGTGCTGATTCACCCCAAAGTCTGTGTGAGCGGTGGAACACACAGGAGAATGACTGAGTGTGTCTCAAACATGTCCGACGCACTGCATCTGCCTCAGGGTTTACAGCCTGCTGTGCACCTAGTGCATGGCTTGAGGCCCACAGGACTTTGGCCCAAAGCAGCTGTCACCTCACTGATACATCCCCATTGCACATGCACACACATGCTTGTACCGTGCATTCTCACGGCCGCCCCTAGAGGGCAACCTTCCTAGAGAAATGGAATCCCTGCACACAGACACATACCACATAACACCACTCTATAGTTGGAGATGTTTCTTTTGTCTGTTTGTCTTTGCGTGGTGGGTGGAACTGAATCAAAGGCTTCGTGCATGCTAGGGAGCTCTGTACCTCTGCGCTCTACAGACATAGCACCACTCTATATTTGGAACATAGGCTTCTCCAAATAGCCTTGTCTGACAAGTTGGAAGTGCTAAGAGCATCACAGAGGCAGGACCAAGTGTGACATCAGACTGGAATGTTTTAACACTAGAAAGTTCCTCTCCTGAGATACACCAGCACTATCATCATGAACCGAGTACCTAGTGTCTTCTGGTTGTGTCATGTGCCTAGCTCTCTGGACCTTCTGTGGCCTGCATGCTGCAGGGGCTCTTACTGGCTTATTGTTAAGTTGGACAACCTAGAGCAGCACCATGGGGTACTTCCTAGCTGTTCTAGGGCCGCCTAATCATGCGGGAGGTGTGGAGAGAAGAGATAGAGTTACTGGAATTATGGTCCCAGTGCATGTATCGATCTTCCTCTTGTGCTGGCTACCTGGGTGGCAGATGCCGCTGAGGTCGTATATGCCACAAGTGTCAAACAACTACCCTCTAGAGTAGGGGAACATGGAAACATGGAACAATTCCTGATCTTGCTTCCTGGGCCCCAGCCAGTGGGAAGGAAGATTAGGATCCGCAGACCCTCTGCTAGAGGGCAGTTGAGCTTCTGGGCCCCTGGCTAGCTCTCTGCACCTCCTGGCATTCACCAGAAGCCTCTCTATCTGTGTCCCTCCCTCACTGGCCTCCCAACCTTCTGGCTCCCTCACAGCCCCTGTTCCATCCATCGATATCTGGGGACATCTGCTTGAATGCCCTTGTCCATGCAGTACTTCCTCTCCAGGTCTCCCTCCACCCTCTTTGACCAGTTCTGTCTGTGTGTACTGCTCTCATTTCTATCAGCCTCTGCTCCTTTCTGATTCATCAGTGCTTGTCTCTGTGTCTCAGGTGTCTCCTCTATCCTTCCTGCTCTGTCTCTGACTCATAACATCTGCTACTCTCTGACCTCTGTGGCAACCCTGGGATGCTGCCCCCACCACAGTTGGTGGGAGATGTACCCTGGACACATACTGATGAACTCTGCGTTAGGAGGAGGGGGTTCTGAAGATCTTACAGCCCTGGAAGAGAAGGTACCTCTGATCCGAACCCACCTCCAGACGTAATCTCTGAACACCTGCAGTCGCACTTGTCGTGATCGGCATCCCCGGTGCTGAAGTTGTTGTTCCTCAGGATCAGCAGACTGTTGAGAGATGACAAACTACTATTTTTGTCTAGAACAATTCTTGAGGCCCCCCACAGATGGAAATAGGAGAAAGCACAGAATCAGTTTGGTTCCGTTTTGCTGAAGGGCCTCTGTTGGGAGCTTTGCTCAGACTGGCCTCTCTCCTGTGGTCTACAAGGGGAAGCCTCAGTGTAGGTTCTGCTTGTGGCAATTTTCCTCAGGCTCCTTTATGCCTCCTCTCTTCTCTCTCTCTCTCTCTCTCTCTCTCTCTCTCTCTCTCTCTCTCTTTCCCTCCTTGAAAATAATCAGCTATTGTGTGTTGGGCTCTGTACACCTCAATCCCTGGGTCCTGAAGCAGTGTCACAGTGACCATATTGTATACAGAGGATGACAGTTTGGAGCCTCTACCAGGGGGCAGGAACTGTCCAAAGCCCTTTCCAGGGGTCGACTCATCCTTATATCAACCTCACAATGCTCCGTCCACAGGAGGAGATGCGACACAAGTGCACAAGAGCCTGCCATGGTCTCAAGACCAATGAAGGTTACATCCAGACTGTAGCCCAACATGGCCTGCTAGACTCCCATAAGCTGATCTTCCCAGTCTCAAGTTCCTGAGTTCTTGTCTTGTAAAAGCAACTTGTGTCCTCCTGGGTATTTCACAAAGCTCTCCCTTACCAAAGGCTGTCCAAATCATTCAAACCCAGGGTCCGCCTCCCCATGCCCCGTGTAGCTGATTAAACTATACATCATCTGGAAGCCTGCCTAGTGCACTTATCTTCCTTGGCCAGACTCTGTGGTCCTGATAGGTACAGCCAAGTTAGCTTGGTGCTGAAGGCCATGAACTTGCATTCAAACCACAGTTCAGCCACTCAGAGGCTGCATGGCCTTGTAAGACTGTGTCACCTCACTGAGCCTCAGTATGTGCATGTACATACTTGGGAACCATGAAAACGCTGACCACAACCTTGCTCATTTTGTGCTTTGGTGACACACGAAGTAGATGTTCAGAACACTGAACAGTTACACTTCTCTGTTACTTGGCCCCTGAGCCTGGCTGGAAGACTGCAGGCAGAAGCTCCACCTGGCACAACGGTGACAGATATTGGGGAGCCATTAATGTTCTGTGGGGTGGAGGCAAATGGAGTTCAGATATAGCCAGTGAAGCTTATGGAATCACTGAACACCAAGGCAGCAACTCAATGGTGCACCAGGTAATGACTCCAAGGAATGGTTCCCTCCTCATGGAGATTGGGCACTGTACATCCATCCACTAACAACAACTTTCACCAAGATCTCTATCTATCTATGATGAGAGGAAAGATGGTCCTCTTGGCCTCAGTAACCATAACCAGCCATGAGGCACCCTGTGTCTCTCAACATGCTTCCCTGATCTCCAGAACTGATTAACACACCCCTATGCAGAGAACAGGCTGGTTAGAGATGCCCTGGATGGGATTCACCACTGCACAACTGC
>NW_004528424.1:0-439 GCF_000260255.1 Octodon degus
ATGACAAAAAGGAAAGGGAAAATAACTTTTAAAATTGTCTTTTCAAAGAAGAAAGCTAAAGGGTTGGGGATATAGCTCAGTAGAGGAAGTGCCTGTCTGGCAAGTGCAGGGTCCTGAGTTCAATCCCCAGTACCACAAAAAAAAGGAGGAGGAGAAGGAAGAGGAGGAGGAGGAAGAGGAGGAAGAGGAGGAAGAGGAGGACGAGGAGGAGAAGGAGAAGGAAGAAGAGGAAGAGGAGGAGGAAGAGGAGAAGGAGAAGAAGAAAGAGAAGAAGGAGGAGGAAGAAGAGGAGGAGGAGGAGGGGGAGGAGAAGAAGAAGATGGAGGAGGAGGAAGAGGAGAAGAAAGAAGAAGAAGAAGAAGAAGAAGAAGAAGAAGAAGAAGAAGAAGAAGAAGAAGAAGAAGAAGAAGGCTGAAGATCAAATGTCTTGAATATGTGG
>NW_004528424.1:2419-3358 GCF_000260255.1 Octodon degus
CAGGTTGTCCAACCCAAACTCAGTTTCTCGCACTTCTGGAATGAGCAGGCCAAGATCAGGGTGTACACATGGGGGGCATTGGATTCTCTGAATTTTCCCTTGGCTGTCCTTCAGTCTCATGTCATGGTCATCTCTATGTGTGAACATTTGTGTAAATGTCTGGGTTCTTTCTGCATCCCCTAAGCATCTGATCTTTTTGGAGACAGTGAACCTGGCTGACCCCTCCCCATGGCCCCATCTTGTGCTGGTCACCTCTTTAACAGCAGTAACTCCAAACACATTTCAATCAACTGAGATATCAGAGATCAGTATTTCCACATTTGAATGAGTTTTATTCAGATCACGATACAAGTTGTACTGTGCACCTTTTAATTTTCACTTACTTTTTCATAACTGTATACTAAATAAATTTTATCTAGTACCATTTTAAACTAATAGACCAGAACTTTCATGGATCTTTTTAAGATTTTGTAGCTCTGTAAGATTTTTTATGGGTTAAGTGGGTGCAGATATAGGAAATCTTCTGTAGCATACGTGGGCACACCACCCAAGGAAACAAATGCATGAATTGCTTGATTCTTTTTATCAATAATGCTTATTAAAAATTTACATCTCATCCGATGCTATTTTTTCTTTCCTTTTTCAATTACTGAAAGTTGAAAGAAAAATAATGTAATACTGCCTTTTTCTCTTAAATCTAAACAATGAAACTTACTCTTCTTCAATATATAGCACAATACAAGTTCTAGGATTTTGGTGAATTCTTTCACTGGTTGGTCTTCTTTTGTTTCCACATTTTTAATATTTCATTGTTTAGGTTAGAACATATCCGGTACAAAAACACAATTGCCAAATGGGCCAGGAATGTTGTTACATTAGAGAGAGAGGAGGAAGCTTACAATATGCAGAATTCCCTAACCATAAGAACTGTGATCAAGG
>NW_004528425.1:0-1790 GCF_000260255.1 Octodon degus
AAAAAAACCCGCTAAATACATGGAAATTAAACAACACCCTAATCAGCAATAAATGGGTTACAGTTGAAATTAAACAAGAAATTCAACAATATCTACAATTCAATGAAAATTCATCCACAACTTATCAGAATTTATGGGATGCAATGAAAGCAGTTCTCAGAGGGAAATTCATAGCTGTGAACTCACACATTAGGAAAGCAGAACAGGAACAAGTAAATACACTAATGATGCACCTTCAACAACTAGAAGAGGAAGAGCAAACCAAACCCAGAGCCAAAAGATGGGAAGAAATCATAAAGATTAGAACAGAAATTAATTCAATTGAGATGAAGAAAACAGTTCAAAGAATTAACAAATCAAAAAGCTGGTTTTTTGAAAACTAAAATAAAATCGATAAGCTGCTAGCCAACCTCAACAAAAAGAGGAAAGAAAAAATTCAAATACAAGCAATAAAGAACAAAAAGTCTGTAACTACCACAGACCCAGTAGAAATTCAAAAGATTATCAATAGCTACTTTGAGAATATTTACTCTCACAGAATAGAAGCCATAGATGAAATGAACAGATTCTTAGAAAGGTACAAATTACCAAAACTGAATCAAGAAGATATAACTACTCTCAATAACCCAATAACAGCCACTGAAATACAGATTGTAATAAAAAGCCTGCCGACAAAGAAAAGTCCAGGTCCTGATGGATTCACAGCTGAATTCTACAAGAAATTCATACAAGATGTAATCCCTACACTCCTCAAACACTTCAGTGAAATTGAAAAAGAAAGAGTTCTCCCAAAATCATTCCTGGAAGCAAGTATTATGCTGATACCAAAACCAGGGAAAGATGCAACTAAAAAAGAGAACTACAGGCCAATCTCCCTCATGAACATAGATGCAAAAATCCTCAATAAAATCCTAGCAAACAGAATACAGCAAATCATCAAGAAGATTATACACCATGACCAGGTAGGATTCATCCCAGGGATGCAAGGATGGTTCAATATACACAAATCTATCAAGGTAATGCACTATATCAATAATACCAAATCTAAAAACCACATAATCATTTAAATTGATGCAGAAAAGGCTTTTGACATGTTCAAAGTCCTACAGAAAGTTGGGATAGAAGGCCTCTACTTCAATCTGTTAAAAACCATCTAAGACAACCCAATGGCTAATATAATTCTCAATGGGAAAACACTGAAATCTTTTACTCTCACATCAGGTACAAGAAAAAGATGTCCTCTATCAACCCTTCTCTTCAATATAGTTCTGGAATCATTAGCTAGAGCCATTAGACAAGAGGGAGAAATAAAAGGAGTAAGAATAGGTAAAAAAAAAAGAAGTGAAACTATCATTATTTGCAGGTGACATGATACTTTATTTGTAAGACCCCAAAAAACCCAATAAGAAACTACTTGAGTTGATAGACAAATTCAATAGCATAACAGGATAGAAAGTCAATACACAAAAGTCAATAACATTCCTCTACACAGATAACAAACACACTGAGAGAGAAATTAGGGAAACAGTACCTTTTACAATAGACCCAAGGGAAATGAAATACCTTGGAATTCATCTAACTAAAGAAATCAAAGATCTTTTCACAGAAAATTACAATATTTTGAAAAAAAGAGATGGTAGAGGATTTCAGAAAATGGAAAGATATTCCCTGCTCCTGGATAGGAAGAGCCAACAACATGAAGATGGCCATACTCCCAAAATTGTTGTATAGATTTAATGCAATTCCTATGAGACTACCACCAACATACCTCCCAGACCTAGAGAAAATGT
>NW_004528425.1:2184-3389 GCF_000260255.1 Octodon degus
AAACTTGACCCAGGATTATCATCATGCACTAAACTAAAGTCAAAATTGATTAAAGAACTGAGCATTAAATCAGAAACACTAAATCTCCTAGAAGAGAAAGTAGGAGGATCTCTTGAACACATAGGGGTAGGCAAAGAGTTCATGAACAGAAACCAAATCGCATGGGCATCCCTTGAAAGAATTAACAACTGAGACCACCTCTAATTGAGAAGTTTTTTCACATCAAAAGAAATTATCGGTTCTAGCCCAGACGCAGCGTGTGTCCCTGGGATGCCCTACACCATTCCGTAGCACTCCCCTACCCCAACTGCCTAGTAGGAATTTTTGCAGCGTTTCAAGAACACCAAGACCCAGTCCTAGCCCAGGCCCGATGAGTGTGTGGGAGAACTTCTGGCTACCCTGTGCTGGCGGGACCTACGCGACCCAGCCCAGGCGCAGCATGTGTGACACCCTCTTTCACAATTTTCAGACACCCCCCATCACTCCATAGTATGCCCCCACATCTTGCCAACAGTGTAGAAATTTATAGCGCGTTCTAGGAACCCACAGACACAGTCCTAGTCCAGGGCCGGTGAGTGTGTGGGAGAGCTGCATCTCCCCCATACTAAAACTTGTCCCCTCCAGACTCAGCGCAGGCCTGGCATACAGGCCTAGGGTGAAACCCTGCAGCTGCACTTCCTGCAGAAAGTGTAGGGCACAGAACCACGCAGCTAGTCCAGGAGCAGAAAATCTTGCCAGGGGGGCACAACAGGATCACCCCCAAGGGCAGCACCAGGAAGGAACTGAGCACAGCAGCCAGACCTAAGCCAGGCACAGCTGGACAAATCCAAACTTTGTAGATCTACACCTGAACTTCAATAGGTGCTAAGGCTATAACTGCAAAAAAAGATCTACAACACAAGTAAGAAGACAGTGTTGTACAAAATGACAACGAGAAGGAACAAATTGCAATCTCAGAACCCAAGCCCACCCATAACAAGTGCAGAAGACACTAACACAGAACAAATTGGGAACCTTACAGCTGAAAGCAATGAATCAACGGCTTCTGAAATAAAGAAACAGCTGCAGAAAGGTATAGAGGAACTCAGACTGGAAATGAAAAAAGAAATCCCTGAATTAATAACATCTGTGGTAAAGAATCAAATGCAGAAACATATGTAGGAAACCAAATACCCACCCAGAACAAGTGCAGAGGACACTAGCTC
>NW_004528426.1:0-908 GCF_000260255.1 Octodon degus
TAGTAGTGAGACCCTGAACACCCTGTAGACCCTTCCCTAAAAAAAAAAAAAAAAAAAAAAAAAAAAAAAAAAAGGATTCCCACATCCAAAGGGGGGGACCTCAAAACTAAAATCAGCAACTTAAATAAATAAAACAAAAAATTTTAAAAATAAAATCAGCAACTATATATGTGAAGGGCTACCGATGCAAGGTGTTACTAGCTATAGATTTAAGTCCCCAAGAGGATCCTGTTTAGACCTGCCAGATATGCAGGATCTGGTACAGAGGAAAAAGATCAGAGGATGGGCCGAGGTTGTAGCTCAGTGGAGCAGCACCCACCTGGCAAATGTGAGGTCCTGAGTTGAATTTCTGATATTAAAAAAATGTAGAGGATGTAATAAAAGGCCTTAATGTACATCCAGTGAGAATCCTAGAGAAGGCACTAAAGGAGCTGCGGCATAGGTCCCCAGTTTTTTTGTTTTTTTTTTTAAATACAGGATCTCACCCTGTAGTTGAGGAAGCTGGCCTTGAACTCACTATGTAGCCCAGACTGGCCTTGAACTCTCGGCCACACTCAGAGCACACCGAGCAAACACTCCAATGCTGATCTACACCCCAGCCCTCCTTTCTATGTTGGACTTTTAGAAACATACAGGGCCATTGAAAGTGCAGAGCCCGGCATGGTGTTGAATGCCTGCAATCCCAGCACTTGGGAGGCTGAGCATCACCTTAGTTTGAGGCCAGCCTGAGCTACATAATGAGTTCAAGTCCACCCTAAACTATATAGCAAGACCCTGTCTAAAAGAAAAAAATACTAGCCAGCAGTGGGGATACATGCCTGTAATCCCAGCACTTGAAAGGCTGAGGCAGGAGGATTGCCAAGAGTTTAAGGCCAACCTGGACTGTATAGCAAGACTGTCTCAAAAAA
>NW_004528426.1:2323-3275 GCF_000260255.1 Octodon degus
GGCGGGCTGAGCTGGCCACACACACAAAAATAAATAAATAAATAAATAAATAAAATAAATTTTAAAAAAAAGAAATTAAACAATGCAGTTCTAAATGCCTATGGGTTGAAGATTAAAACCAGACTCATATTTCTCACTGGGAACTACACTAAAACCAAACTGGATTAGAGATCTGAATGTTAAAACCAAAACACTAAATCTGCTGGAATTAGAAACAGGTAGAACTTTTGAAGACAAAGGTGGAGGCAACATTTTCATGAACAAAACCCCAATCACACAGGAACTATCACAAGAACCAACTGGGATCTTCTCTTATTAAAAAGCTTTTGCACAGAAAAAAAAAAAATCAACAGAATGAAGAAACAACCAGCCAAGTGGGGAAAAAATGGGAGCCAGTGGTTCCTCAAAGGACTAATATCTAGACTATGCAAACAATTGAGGATCAGTGAGATAGTTCAACAAACTAAGCTCCTGCTTAGGCAAACACAAGGACTGGGGTGATCCCTGGCACCACAGGCCGTGCTGGCCCAGCCCTGGGGCACACTGAGCCCCACCAAAACCAGGCATGGTGGCGCACACCTGTAATCCCAGAGCTGGGGAGGCTGAAAACAGGAGGAGCACTATGAGTCTGAGCTGCATACTAAGACCCCATACCAAATACATAAAATAATAAGAATAATGAAAAAATTAAAATAAAAAAAGAATCAAAAAATATCAGACCCCCCAATTTAAAGACCCAGTACAAAAATAGTTATCTGTAATGTATCTATCAGAAGTACAAACAGCAAATAAATATATGAAAAAATGTTCAGCATTATAGTCACCAATGAGAGCAAATTAAAGTACTGAGATTCCCATCTCACTCCAGAAAAAAGAAGTCAACCTGGAGGGCCTGAGTTCAATCCCTGGATCCTAAAAGAAGAAGGAGAAGGAAGGGGAGAAGGACAAAAAG
>NW_004528427.1:0-672 GCF_000260255.1 Octodon degus
TAATTTATGGGATACGATGAAAGTAGTTCTCAGAGGGAAATTCATACCTG
The DNA here is from genome assembly GCF_000260255.1 of Octodon degus. Classification (NCBI taxonomy): domain Eukaryota; kingdom Metazoa; phylum Chordata; class Mammalia; order Rodentia; family Octodontidae; genus Octodon; species Octodon degus. The sequence goes on from NW_004528427.1 coordinate 51, forward strand.
TGAACTCACGCATTAGGATAACAGAACAGTAACAAATAAACAACTTGCTGTACCTTCAACAAATAGAAAAGGAAGAGCAAACCAAACCCAGAGTACAAAGACAGGAAGAAATCATAAAGATTAGAGCAGAAATTAATTCAGTTGAAATGAAGAAAATAATTCAGAGAGTTGAACAAGTAAAAGGTTGGTTCTTTGAAAGATTAAATAAAATACATAAGCCCCTAGCTAACCTCATCAAAAAGAGGAAAGAAAAATTCAAATACAAGCAATAAGGAAGGTAAAGGGTAATTACCACAGACCTGGTTTAAATTCAGAAGATTATCAATAACTACTTTGAGAATCTTTACTCTCACAGAATAGAAGACATAGATGAAATGGACAGATTCCTAGAAAGGTACAAAGTACCGCAACTGAATGGAGAAGATATAACCACTCTCAATAGTGCAATAACAGCCAATAAAATACGAGATGTAATTAAAAACTTACTGGCAAAGAAAAGTCAAGGTTCAGATCGATTCACAGCTTTATTCTACAAGACATTTACAGAAGATGTAGCCCCTATACTCCTCAAACTCTTCCATGAAATTGAAAAGGAAGCGATCTTCCCAAATTCATTCCTGGA
>NW_004528427.1:2007-3330 GCF_000260255.1 Octodon degus
AACTTGACCCGGGTCTATCACCATGCACTAAACTAAAGTCAAAATGGATTAAAGATCTAAATATTAAAGCAGAGACACTAAATCTCCTGGAATAGAAAGTAGGAGAAACTCTCGAAGACATAGGGGTAGGCAAAGAGTTCATGGACAGAAATCAAATCGCACGGGTAACAGTTGAAAGAATTAACTGGGACCTCCTCTTACTGAGACGTTTTTTCACGTCAAAAGAAATTACCAACAAAGTGAAAAGGCAACCAACAAAGTTGGAAAAAATCATGACAAATAATACTCAGACAAAGGTCTGCTCTCTAGAATTTATAAACAACTGGAAAACACTAGGGCCCAAAAATTTAAAGACCCAGTCCAAAAATGGGCATCTGAGATGAACACACACTTCTCAGAGGATGAAATTAAAGAATCAAATACATATATGAAATTGCTCCACATCACTAGCCATCCATGAAATGCAAAATAAAACAAGTTTGAGATATCATCTCTATGTAACTCTCCTTCGGCATGCTCTACATCATGGATCACTTTCCTCTTTGGCCTCATAATATCCTTGATATGAAAATTTGGGACACAACTGAGTTACATGATGTAACAGTATAATTTGTCATATGTCCTGAGTCTTAATTGACCTTGGAAGGCTAGGGCCAAAATGTTCACTTTCCTTGCAGCCTCTTTTTCTCTAATTTTTGGTCTGCAATCTTAAGATGTTAACCCTCCGGAAGAGAAGTGTATTGTTACCATACATCCTAGGCTGTTGATTTTAACCTCCCTATCTGTCTGAATATCAAACATCTTAGGGTCAACTCAGGCCAACAATTTCTGACATTGCCAGTCAAGCAGAAGACACAATACTATTATGGACTACTGGACTCTTTTAGAATACTTTGCTGAGTTAATACACCTATAATATTCAAATGAGGTATCTAGTGTTTTATAGTTCCTTATAAATTCTAGAGAGCAGACCTTTGTCTGAGAACTTATTTGTCAAGATTTTTTCCAAATTTATTTGTTGTCTTTTCGCATTGTCAGTAATATCTTTTGACGTGAAAAAACTTTCAATAACAGGAAGTCCCAGTTGTTAATGCTTTCAAGTGTTTCCCGTTCAATTTGATTTTTGTGCATGAACTCTTTGCCTACTACTGTTTCTTCAAGAATTCCTCCTACTTTCTCTTCCAGGAGATTTTGCGTTTCTGTTTTAATGCTTAGTTTTAGTTTTTGCCATGTAGAGAGCCAGTTTTTCCAGCACCACTTTTAAAGAGGCTATCTTTCTTCCAGTGAGTATGTTTGGCCTCTTTGTCTAAGATCAGGTGGTGA
>NW_004528428.1:0-3335 GCF_000260255.1 Octodon degus
TTGGACAAGATCCCAAAGCACAGGTAATAAAAACAAACATGGACATGTGAGATTATAGGAAAATAAGAGGCTTCCGCAGAGCAAAGAAACCACACAGTGAATGAACTACCTACATAGTGAGAAAAAGTTTTGTAGGGCAAGCCAAATAGCTCAGCAGAACAAAGCATCTGAAAGCAGGTGCAGGGGCCAAGGTTTCAATCCCCTGGCCTGCTGGGCCAGCCCCACCCCTGGGGCATGTTGAGCCAGCAATTGAGACTGGCTGTGGTGATCTGAGCCTGCAAACCCAGCTCTTGCGAAGTTGTAAACAGGCGAACCACTATGGGTCCCATCTAGTAGTGATATCCTGAACACTCTATATACCCTTCCCTAAAATACAAAAAAAAAAAAAAAAGAAAAAAAGAAAGAAAGAAAGAAAGAAAGAAAGAAAGAAAGAAAAGAAAGTTTTGCAGTGTTCATCTGTGATGGTTAAGATTATGGACAACTTGATCACCTTGTGAGTCACTTAGGAAGTTAGGAAAATATATTTCTGTGGTTATGTCGTGACTATAGGATACCTGCCTGATCCCTGCCTCCTTTCCCTCTAATACTGTTCCTCCACTCTGATTCAAGCACCATGATATGACAGTATGTGAAAATGATCATATTATTTGTCAAACTTGTTGGCTCTAACTTCACCCAAATTAACCATTTCACTCTTTCCCCTCACCTTTCCTTTTCTTACTTTCCCTTCACCTTTTTCTATCCTCCTTCATTTTTTTCTCCTTAGCTCAGTGGATTAAAGAACCTGCTTAGGCAGATGCAGGGGCCTTGGGTTCAATCCCCTGCCTGCCACGCCCACCCTGCCCCCAGGCTGTGCTGAGATGTGAAATGAGACTGGGCGTTGTGGCACACACCTGTAATCCCAGTGCTGGGGAGCTGCAAAACAGGAAGGATCATTATGAGTATGATCTGTGTAGTGAGACCCTGTAGACCCTGGACTAAATATATTTTTTCTCTTTATACTCCCCTTCTACATAAAAGCTCTTGAATTGAAATGACAAGAAGAAACACTGAAATGTGACCAAGGATTTGAAGGCAGATTCATTTAATGTTGATGGATACTGAGAGCAAATCAGTTGCTTCCCAAATTGTCAGGCCCCAAAGTTTCAGTGAGGGAGGTTGTTATGAAGTTGCAAAGAAGAAGCAGAGACCTTGGCTATCTTTGTTTCTTATAATATGCATCCTAGCAACTATCTATGCATCACAGTGACCAGCCATTTTTAGGAGACAGCCGTAACAGGAAGTGTAACAGGAACTCTTTTCTAGGCAACTAACAAACTGCACCATGGAGGAATTTTGTGCTATATTTACCCCCTCTTTTAGTTTTTCTGGCAAACCTTTGCTGGACATCTTATATGAGGTCTTTTGAGACAAGGCCTGACAACAAGCAGTAACATTATTGGTCTCAGGATAGGTGCTAGGTAAGGTGCCAAAGACTGAATTGTGGTTTGTTTGTGGTTTGCTTCCTTGTTATAGGTTTTCTCCTCAGTTGCTTTTAGGAAGAGATACATTTTATCGTTACTGTGGCAAGGGAGTCTGTTTGACCCTAGAGCATGTCCCTTGTTGAGTACTTTTGGTGACTGTCAAATCTTGGTCAACTGTAGAATAAAAGGAAGGGCCATACCAGTTGTTCTATATTTTAAACTGTAACTAGAAAGATTGGGGCTAAAAAGAAATCAAGGATTAGAGTAAGCAGACTGCAGAGGCAGAGAAATCAAGGGGAATGAGGCTTTGCAGTACATCGCAATCCTGTGAATGATGTCTTCACGCAGAGCAGAGCTTTGAGTGCATCATCTCTTCAGAGTGAGCTGCACAAGAGCTGTTGGTTCTGGGAGGGCTTTCCAGCAATTATGTGAATGTGTTCCTGTAGCTCTGGAATGATGAATCCAAAGCTGGACTTTTGAAATTTATAGAGGTAGTTAGTGTGCACCTTGATTATGTTTGTGCTCAAGGGTGTTTGAAGGTCTGGCTGGTTCTTTAAGTATACTTTATAGAGCTGGATATAAGCTGTTCCCTTAACTTTTCTAGAGCTTTGTGGCCTACATGCTGTATAACTCTGCCAGTTTTGAATTCTCTCTACTGCAAATGCAGGCCCATTTTCATTACTAATATTCAAGGTTGGGACATACACAAAGATGATTTCTTATAGGAGGACCATGCAAACTTCTGTTATGTAGTCAATGCAAAAAAGGGATGTCTTGAGCCAGACTGAGTAGGTACATATAAGCATCAGTAGATATCCGTAGCCCTTCTGAAACTCTAGATTAGTGTTTTTAAGTGGGGCTATTTCTCAATTATTTCCTCATCTATTGATTTAGCATTTGAAATGTACTCTCACTTCCTCAGCAAATATTTACTTTACTTAGGGTTGCCATAATTCTATGATAGTCCCCCTTCCAGCTGAGGAAAGTGAGACTCATTGCAGTGCAGAATAGAGCCACTGCAGCTGTAGCTGAAGCTGCATTGCAATTGAACTTCTCTTCTTGCTATTCCTACCTTTTGTAATCTATATGTGTATCAATCTCAGGAGGGCTTCTTAATAAGTACCTGGCACACCTATATCCATCTCAGAATCTGGTTCCTAAGGAATCCACCAAGCAGTGAGTTATACCTGGAGAGGTTTGAAAACTAAGATGCTAACACTGGATCCTGGATGGGAGGCCTGGATGGCAGCATGCCCACAGTGATGGTCACTGTGCATGTCTACACTCGGCACAGGGCTCTACACCATTGTTAATATTTTTGCTGCTGCTGTCAATTGCTAGAAACTTCTTCAAGACTGATTTAGCACCACAGTATCTGTCTGCCTAATACTCTGAGATTTCACTGCTAATGGTTCACAAATGCTCCTTGTTAGCAAAGGAACCAAGCTCCACTGTATAACAGACTTTTATTTGGGGTTAATATCTGAGAGAGACCCCTTGTAAGTGAACAGCAGCAGAGCCCTCTCCTACAGGCTGAGGGAGAGCACTGTGACTACTTTGAGTCCTGCTTGGTTTGTAAATTTTGACCATTGCAGTTCAGACTCATAGTGATTCCACTCTCTCAGCTTCCCCAACTCTGGGAGTGCAGATGTTTGCTAGCATGTGGAGATCTAACTTGAGTCTTTGAGCTTGCCAGGAAGCAGCTTAGACCACCAATCTTAAATTTTACAAAGATTTTATTTGTATTTCAGATAACCTGTACATTTAACAATGTAATTGTCATGACAAACACATGTATGCTAATTTATTTGTGATTGCTAAAAAGTTTTGCAATATACAAAAGGAAATTCTATATTTGGCCAAATAGACCTC
>NW_004528429.1:0-893 GCF_000260255.1 Octodon degus
CATTGTGTAAAAATTCCACATCTTTTTCAACCATTCCTCTGGTGATGGGCATCTTGGTTGTTTCCAAGATTCGACTATCACAAATTGTGCTGCTATAGACATAGGCACACATATATCACTATGATATGATGTTTTCAGATCCTCTGGGAAAATTCCCAGTGGAAGAATAGCTGGTTTAAATGGGATTTCCTGTCCAACATTTTTAAGGAGTCTCCATACTGATTTCCATAATGGTTGCACCAGTCTACATTCCCACCAGCAATGGAGAAGTGTTCCTTATTCCCCACAGCCTCTCCAACATTTGTCGTTGGGTGATTTCATTGTGATTGCCGTTGTTTCTGGGGTGCCCAGCGCCATTTGTTAAAGAGGCTATCTTTCTTCCAGTGAGTACGTTTGGCCCCTTTGTCAAAGATAAGGTACCTGAGCATATTTGTAGAGGTTTCAACATATTCTAATCTATTACATTGATCCTCAGTTTATTTTGTTGCCAGTAGCATGCTGATTTTATCATAGTAGCCCTGTAGTGTAATTTTAATTCAGGAACTGTAATGACTCCTGCCTTGTCTTTATTGCCCAGGAATGCCTTTGCCATTCTTGGTCTTTTCTGGTTCCAAATGAATTTTAGGAATGGTCTCTCTAGCTCTGTGAGGTATGTTGGTTGTAGATTGATAGGGATTGCATTAAATCTGCACAGCAATTTTGGGAGTATGACCATCTTCACAAAGTTGGTTCTTCCTATCCAGGAGTATTGTATATCTTTGCATTTTCTGAAATCTTCTATGATCTCTTTTTTAAGAGTACTGTAATTTTCCTTGAAAAGATCTTTGACTTCTTTAGTTCGATTGCTTTCAATGCATTTCATTTTCCTCAGTGCTATTGTAAAAGGTATTGTT
>NW_004528429.1:1413-3230 GCF_000260255.1 Octodon degus
TGAATCCTTCCTGGTCATGGTACATAGTCTTCTTGATGATTTCCTGTATTCCATTTGCTCTGTTTTATTGAGAATTTTTGCATCTATGTTCATGAGGGAGATTGGCCTGTAGTTCTCTTTTTTAGTTGCGTCTTTCCCTGGTTTTGGTATCAGTATAATACGTGCCTCCAGGAGTGATTCTGGGAGGATTGCTTCCTTTTCAATTTCATTAAAGAGTTTGAGGAGTATAGTGACTACATCTTGTGTAAATTTCTCGTAGAATTCAGCTGTGAATCCATCCGGACCTGGACTTTTCTTTGTTGGTAGATTTTTTATTACATGTCTTATTTCTTTGGCTGTTATTGTGCTATTGAGAGTGGTTGTATATTGTCAATTCAGTTGTGGTAATTTGTACCTTTCTAGGAATCTGTCCATATCTTCTGTGTCTTCTCTTCTGTGAGGGTAAAGATTCTCAAAGTAGCTATTGATAGTCTTCTGAATTTCCACTGGGTCTGTGTTAATTATGCCCTTTTCATTGCTTATTGCTTCTATTTGAATTATTAATTTCCTCTTTTTGATAAAGTTAGCTAGGGGCTTATTTATTTTATTTCGTCTTTCAAAGAACCAGCTTTTTTCCCCCTTAATTCTTTGAACTGTTTTCTTTGTCTCAATTGAATTAATTTATGCTCTAATCTTTATGATTTCTGCCTATCTTTGGGTACTTGGTTTACTTTATTCTTCCTTTTGTAGATGTTGGAGGTGCAGCATTAGGGCATTTATTTGTTCCCATTCTGTTTTCCTAATGTGTGCGGTCACAGCTATGAATTTCCCTCTGAGAGCTGCTTTCATCGTATCCCATAAATTATAAGTTGTGCTTGAATTTTCATTGAATTGTAGATATTGTTGAATTTCTTCTTTAATTTCATCTATTACCCACTGGTTGCTGAGTAGGACGTCATTTAATTTCCATGTATTTAGGGTTGTTTTTCCTGGTTTCTTTTGTCATTTATTTCCAGTTTCGTTGCACTGTGGTCAGATAATATGCATGGGATAATTTCTGTTTTCTTGCATATACTTATGCATGACCTATGGACAATATGTGGTCTATTTTAGAAAATGAACCATGTGCAGCTGAGAAAAATGTATATTCATTTGTGTTTGGGTGAAACACTCTGTATATGTCCACCAAGTCCATACGTTTAAAGCTCTGGTTCAGTTCTGTTATTTCTTTGGTAATTTTTTGTCTGGTTGACATATCTTTTTGGGATAAGGGTGTTTTAAGGTCTCCTGTTAAAATTGTGATATTGGATATTAGATTTTTCATGTCCATTAATATTTTCTTTATATAGTTGTGTGCTCCCATGTTTGGTGCATACATATTTATAAGTGCGACCTCTTCTTCTTGTACTTTTCCCATAACCCGTATATATTGCCTTCTTTATTTAGCTTGATCATTGTTGGTTTGAAGTTGAGACTGTCTGAGAATAGGATTACCACCCCTGCCTTTTTTTTTGAGGTGCTGGGGCATGTAGTATTGTATTCCATCCTTTGACTTTCAATCTGTGAATGTCTTTGTGAGAAAAACACATTGTGTGTTTCTTGTATACGGCATATTGTTGGAGTTTGTTTCCTAATCCACTGTCCCAGTCTATTTCTCTTAATTGGTGAATTGAGTCCATTTACACTGATAGTTAGAATTGAGATATATTGACTTACATTTCACATTTTGTTTACTTGTTGCCATTTACTCCTTTTTCTCCTGTGTTTTATTGTTTGCCCTATTTAGTTGGTTGCTTCTGATCTCATTCGTGGAGTACTGATCATTTTGGTCCCTCTCT
>NW_004528430.1:0-572 GCF_000260255.1 Octodon degus
TAGGCACATTGGGAAGACAACATATACCAATCTGACATTACCTGAGAAATTTGGTTAAACTTTATAGCAGAAATTTTTGCAATAAAATACCTGATTTAATCGTATAGAAAAAATGCTAGTCCTCTTTTAAGCTGTCAAGGTCAAGAAATACAGGAAAAGCAGAGCATTCAGCCCAAAATGAAAGTATAGCAGTTAAATTCAATAAATGATCTAATTTTTACTTATATAACTGTTGCTTTAACTTGGTCTTAGCCATCCATCAGAAAAGTATGACCACAAGGTATAAAAAGTAAAAACCATATTAATATGTTGAGCTGTAAAAGGCTCAAGTCAACAACTTCAGACAATTGCCAGTTCTGTTGATAACCCACTACTATTATGGACTATTGGATTATATTGGTTATTGTGTTGAATTCAAGTACCTCCAATATTTGAAATGGCATCAAGTATGAAAAAGTCCTTTAAACACTTCTCTAAATACAGTTTTTCTAACAACAATGGAATACCCATCTCTGACAAAACAAAACAAAAAGGAGGATATAAATGAAGCATGATTTTGTAGTGAAAAAATA
>NW_004528430.1:1767-3358 GCF_000260255.1 Octodon degus
CAAAGTCCTCCAGCAGAACAGCCCAAGAGAACCAGCAGCCCCCAGCAGCTCCAATAGCGTCTCTCAACAGCTTCCCTAACAGCCTCTCCACAGCTTCTCCAGGTCTGCCTGTTACGCTGCTGGCAACCATCCTCAAGTGGGCCTCCCACACCTCACACATGTGTTCAGTTCAGCTGGCTTTATCAAGTTGACCATCAATCAGCAATATACCACAAATGGGAAATTTTCATCATACAAATATTTATAAATCACCTTCAGAACTTACACTCAATAAAATCTTTGACTAATTTGGTATTTCAGAAAAGTATAACAAATTGCTGGACTCTTCATAGACTCTCGGGGTGGGCTTCTACTTACAACAAATGCATTGCTTATGACTTCCTTGGGCAAGTGCAGAAGTTATTGCAAAAGTAATCCTTAAGTGCTTAAATGAGTTGAAATAAGAATGAAGGAAAGGACCAAAAATTTTATAAGGATAAATCAAAGAAGTAATTATTTCATTAATATAAAGCATGTAATCAAATGATGATGCCATTTACAGATCAGAAAATTAGGAAAAACTGTGGCAAAGAAGATAAATTTGTTCTTAAGTAGCTTGCTCAGACTGGGTGTGGTGGCACCCACCTGTAATCCCAGCGCTTGGGAGGCTGAAAACAGGAGAATCCCTGTGAGTCCGACCTGTATAGAGACTCTGTAGACCTTGTAGACCCTGTCCTAAATTAAAATAAATAAATAGTCTTCTGTTTAAAAAAAGTAACTTGCTCATAAAGTGATTAGAATAGTTCAAAATTAAATATTCAACAGATTATAGGAACCAGAAGGCTGAAAACCAGGGATAAAGTGGATTCAGGCTTCTAAGTAGAGAACTGATAGAATTTTTTTCAGCTGTGGTATATTACTCCCGCTGAAGTGTAGAAAATGTCATTTCATAAAGTTTTTAACCACTGACAAATGTGAATGCTGAAAAGTAATACAGGTCAAGGATTAATACATATATACTTTGTCAGCATTAGCTTTTATAATTATCATAACCAACAACAATCATTTACAAACTAGCAACCACATTTATTACCTTTTGTATATATATATTTTATTGGGAAAAAATATCCTGGCTTAGTTCAGAAATTCCTGGAACATTAGATTCAGATTATTGGTAAATTTAGAGCACAGAAAGCAAAACAAGGAAGCAATTTAAAGCAGCTTAGCTAGGAATCTAATTGTAGCTGGGCAATCTTCTTCAGGAACTACACGGTAAATCTCATTACATAACAGAGCATCATGATGTCCAATTAACTGGAATGCTTTCAGTTATCTCAGCGATGGTAAAAAAATTAAAAAATAATAATAGTCCAAAATTGAAATCAAATCCTGATATAAGCTTTTCACTTGTGTAAAAGAATAACGAGTCTTCAAACAGATATACTGTCCATAGGCACAGAAGAAATACAACACATCCCAATTACTGTTTTTAAATACTAACACAAGGATTTTTTTTCAAAACATTTATTCTATTAGTCACAGTCTAAACCAATATAGTATTCATTAGTCACAGATGCCACTAGTTATTAACAACTTCCTGAAGGCATTTTTA
>NW_004528431.1:0-742 GCF_000260255.1 Octodon degus
AAATTAAAAAAAAATAAAATAAAATAAAATAAAATACAAGAACATCAGGTCTTTTTTTATTTATTTTTTGGCAGAACCGGCGATTGAACTCAGGCTCTTGTGCTTGCCAGAGAAGTGTTTATTCCACTGAGCCATCTCCCCGGCTATTTAAATTGTGTTTTGCTGTAGTGAGTGCCCATTGTACAGGGAACACAATTTTAATAGCAAAGCAGTATGCTGAAATACACATAATGCCCAGGTTCTATCAATTATTAACCTGGGCAATTATTAATGCCCAGGTTCTATCAATTAAAACTTCCTGCAGACTAAGTTACTATTCTCCTGCCTCAGTTCTTAAAAGTGGCTATCATTCCATTAGTGCTAATGTAGAGAAAGACCGCAGCAAAATGTTTTTGCACAGAATAGGCACTTTATGCTTATGAATATGATGGTAATAAAAGCCTTTTCAATATTCAAATATTCAAATTATTTACTTGAGTATCAAAGATAAATAAAAAGAAGGTGCAAGTTTAAAAACATAAAAGGACTGGCCAAAAAGCTCAGTGGATGAAAGTGCCTGCTTAGGTAGACGCAGCGGCCTGGGCTCAATCCCCAGGGCGCCACTGCGAGACAGCAACCAAGACCGGGTGTGGTGGCGCCCACCTGTAATCCCTGCTCTTGGGAAGCTGAACTCAGGTGGATCTGTACGAGTCCAATCTACGTAATGAGACCCTGTAGATTCTATACTAAAATACAAAAAAAT
>NW_004528431.1:2277-3151 GCF_000260255.1 Octodon degus
CCGCTGACGTGGTCTGTAGAGGGGAAGGCTTCCACCAAGTCGTCCGCTGACTGTGCGCTGGAAGCTGCCCCTCTAGTCACAAGGCGAAATGCGCATAAACATGATTGTCCAGGCACGAGCACGCATCTGGACAGGGTGTTAACACCACTCCTCAACTCCTTAAGCATTTATTTTCTTTCAGAAGTATAAAATCTATTAACTGCTTTAATTGAGTAAAAGTGTGAAAAAATGGAAAAAAAGAACCATCTCTTTTCAACTAGGAAATTCTCTTGATAAAATTATTCTGGAAGCTTAATAGGTTAAATGTATTAACTGCTTACATCCTTCCTATAAAATACCGAACTTTTCTCTCCTTGAACCTGGTCCTATGCCTTCCTTCGGCTCCACCCTCTCGCACTGTTTTACGGTTTACCTTGGACACAGTACTAGTGCAACAGACGTTCTCAGAAGAGCTGGGGAGGAAAGCAAGGTCACATATGCCAAGTCAGAGTGAGGGAAACTGGCTGAACAAATGATCTGACAGTACAACCAACCTTAAAGCTGAGACCACTGCCATTCTTTCTTTAACCTGGATAACCAAAGAACTCAGTGCCTGACGTCCGAAGCTTCTATTTACTGGGTCACAACACCTCCACCGTCATAAAGTGTGTTTAGCCAAGGACAGTGGCACATGCCAGCAATCCCAGCACACTGGATCTCAAGTTCAAGTCCAGCCTGAGCAACTTAATGAGATCTTGTCTCAAAAAAAAAAAAAAAATTTAAAGGGAGTATGGGTTGGGGATGCAGCTCAGTGTGAAAGCCCTGGTTCACGTCCCAGTACGGGGGGGAGGGGGGGGGGGTAAATACCACTAGCGTCCTTTATATACTAGGAAAG
>NW_004528432.1:0-908 GCF_000260255.1 Octodon degus
AGAAAGAAAGAAAGAAAGAAGAAAGAAAGAAAGAAAGAAAGAAAGAAAGAAAGAAAGAAAGAAAGAAAGAAAGAAAGAAAGAACCAGAATAAAGAAACATTTAGTGATTTTCTAGGTTAAGGTTGTTTAAATTTAGTGGAAATTATGAACTCCAAATTTCCATATTTTGACTCTCGCTCCAGTAAATAAGAACTCAACCACTGCATTAAAATATAGAACATACCACTGGGAATAGAAATAAAAAGGTTAGAGAAAGAACTATGAAATCAATCCCATTTCTTTGGTTGAAACTACAATTTCAGGGACATGTGCAAATGCATATGACTGGCTCAGTGTAGCTGTGTTAGTGTACTAGGGCTCCTGTAATGCCGGATCTCCTCCTGGATGGCTTAAACAGAAGAAGTTTATTCTTTTACAGTCGTGGGAGCCAGAAGTCTGAAGTCAAGGTGCGGCAGGCTGTGCTCCCTCCGCAGCACAGGTGGGTCCACCTCGTCTCTTCTAGCTTCTGACTCTGCTGGCATTCCTTGGGCTCCGGCCTGTCCACACAACACTCTAGGCTCTGCCACCATCATGAAATGGTTTTCTTTAGGGCATGTGTCTACACCTGGACCCAATGTTTCCACTGTTGATGAAGACACAAGTACTGGGACCCACCTTAATCTAGTACAGTTTTTTTGATTTCATATATATTTTTTATGTTTTTAAAGAGGAAAAAATAAAAATGAAATAGAGCTTCAAAATAGGCTAATAGGGGACTAACAGTAATCAACACATTTTATAATGTTATCTTCAAAGTAGTCACTCACAGTATAAGATATAGGCATGAAATATTGTTCAAAAATATTAGTACAAACCTTTGTTTTCAATGAACTAGGATAAACTGGCTGTATAACTATCTTTACAGTTAT
>NW_004528432.1:1994-3251 GCF_000260255.1 Octodon degus
ATATATATAGCCAAACTGGGGATGGAACACAGGCACTTGTGCTTGCCAGGGAAGCACTTATTCTATTGAGCCATCTCCCCAGTTCCTGCAATACATATTTTTAAATGTGTATTTTTTTAATTTAAGCATTTACCAAAATTTAATTTCATCCCTTATTAATTTCAAAAACAGAAATTTTTTAAAAATCAAAACTGGAGAATGATGGATTTTGAGTTTTTACATTTGTTTTTCATGTACTTTAATAACAAGTTTATGCAATTTAACATTTAATAAAAGTTGTATTAAGTAACCAGCATATAAGACTGTAGATATTAAGTAGTTGAGTTATTGGTTTTCAGAGCTTAACAGCTCCACAAACTGCCCAGCACAGGAGTCAGTGCACCTGCTCCACCGTCCTCCTGCTCTTTGGTCTGTCCCCAGGCATCCGTACCCGCCCTCTTGCACAGAAGAAGGCCTTGCTGCTGTTCACTCCATCTAAATCCCTGTTCTGGGTCCCATGGCCCATGGGCTACAGGCCTCCTCATGGCTTTCACCATAGTATGTTGTCCTGCTTGCAGCTCATCTCTGGACCTCCCACTGCCCTGCTTGGTGTTTCTGCTCCCCTTCCTTCCTTCCATCCTTCCTTCCTTCCTTCCTTCCTTCCTTCCTTCCTTCCTTCCTCCCTTCCTTCTCTTTCTTCCTCCCTTCTTCCCTCCCTCCTTCCTTCCTCCCTTCCTGACTTCCTTCTTTCCTTCCTTCCTCCTCCCTCCCTCCCTCCCTCTCTTCTTCCCTCCTTCCTTCCCTCCCTCCCTCGCTTTTTTGTTACTTTTTTTTCTCTGCCTACCCTTCTTTCTTCTTTTCTTTTTTCAATGGTAATACTTCCATCACCCAGCAGGTCCACTCCAGATCCTCAGACCCATTGGAAATATTCCTCTCTTGACCCCATGTTTAGCACCAAGCCCCACCAGGTCCACTTTGGTTCTGCGTGTCTGTAAGTGCCCAAGCATGTGTCTGTTCAGTCTACTTGCTGCTGCTATGACTATCGGCTAAAGTCTGGGTAACTTACAAGAATAAATATTCTCTTTATGGTTTTGGGGGTCAAAGATGAGAACCACATCTGGTGAGAACTTTGTGGTTGATAAGGATTCTTCAGAGAGGCTGGCTCAGGGCAGCATGGGTCAGAAAAGGGGATACAGATGAATGTCCACTTTGTATCTGTGTATTCAAAATGGTTAGGATAGATATATAGTTACATTCTCTTAATGAATAGAGGGATTT
>NW_004528433.1:0-596 GCF_000260255.1 Octodon degus
AGATAGCTGGATTAAATGGAATTTCTAGTCTTAGTTTTTTGAGGAGTCTCCACACTGATTTCCATAGTTGTACCAGCAGTGAAGAAGGGTTCCTTTTTCCCTGCAGCCTCTCCAACATTTGTTGTTGGTTGATTTCTTTAGGATAGCCATTCTTTCTAGGGTCAGATGTTATCTCAGTGTTGTTTTAATTTGCATTTCACAAATGACTAGAGATGTAGAGCATTTTTTCATGTATTTGCTTGCTTCTTGTATTTCTTCCTCTGAGAAGTGTGTGTTCACCTCAAGTGGCCATTTTTGGACTGGGTCTTTAAATTTTGGGGCCCTAATGTTTTTTAGTTCTTTATAAATTCTAAATAGAAGACCTTTGTCTGACTGCTTATTAGTTAAGATTTTTTTCCAAATTTGTGAGTTGTCTTTTCATTCTGTTAGTAATTTCTTTTGATGTGAACAACTTCTCAATAAGAGGGGGTCCCAGTTGTTAATTCAAGTGTTTCCTGTGCAGTTTGATTTTTGTTCCTGAACTGTTTTCCTACCCCTATGTCTTATGTCTTCAAGATTTCCACCTACTTTCTCTTTCAGGAGATTTAGTGTTTCTG
>NW_004528433.1:3486-4522 GCF_000260255.1 Octodon degus
TCAGCCCACCAGGGGGCGGGGCTGGCTGGCATGTGGTGCTGGGGGATTGAACCGCGGTCCCTGTGCTTTGCTAAGTTTGTTCTAAGTAGGTGCTTTAGACCACTGAGCCATCTCACCAGCCCTATTTGCTAGGATTTTATTGAGGATTTTTGCATCTATGTTCATGAGGGAGATTGGCCTGTAGTTCTCTTTTTTAGTTGCATCTTTCTCTGGTTTTGGTATCTGTATAATACTTGCCTCCAGGAATGATTTTGGGAGAATTGTTTCCTTTTCAATTTCATTGAAGAGTTTGAGGAGTATTAGGATTATATCTTGTAAATTTCTTATAGAATTCAGCTTTGAATCAATCAGGACCCGGAATTTTCCTTGTTGGTAGATTTTTTTTTTTTATTACATTTTGAATTTCATTGGCTGTTATTGGGTTATTGAGAGTTCTTATATCTTCTTGATTCAATTTTGGTAATTTGTACTTTTCTAGGAATCTGTCCATTTCTTCTGTGTCTTTGATTCTGTAAGAATAAAGATTCTCAAAATAACTGTTGATGATCTACTGAATTTCCGCTGGGTCTGTGGTAACTTCACCCTTTTCATTCCTTATTGCTTGACTTTGAGTTTTTTCTTTCATTGTTTTGATGAGATTAGCTAGGGGCTGATCACTTTTATTTAATCTTTCAAAGAACCAGCTTTTTGATACGTTAATTCTTTGTATTATTTTCTTTGTCTCAATTGCATCAATTTCTGCCCTAATCTTTATAATTTCCTTCCGTCTTTGGACTCTGGGTTTGGTTTGCTCTTCTTTTTTAGACGTTTGAGGTGCAGCAGTAGGGTATTTATTTGTTCCTGTTCTGTTTTCCTAATGTGTGAGTTCATCGCTATAAATTTCCCTCTAAGAACTGCTTTCATTGCATCTCATAAAATCTGATAAGTTGTGCTTGACTTTTCATTGAATTGTAGATATTGTTTAATTTCTTGTTTAATTTCATTTATAACCCATTGGTTGCTGGGGAGGGTGTTATTTAATTTCCATGTATTCATG
>NW_004528434.1:0-593 GCF_000260255.1 Octodon degus
GAAACTACTTTGGCAGTAACAATACACAATGTACTAACCATTGTTACTCTCCTAAAATCTTGTTTTGAGATTTTGAAAAAAATAAATAAATAAATATTTTTTGACACATGGTCAAAAAAAATTAATGTGCTCATATTTCTTATGAAGTAAATTACACAATCTTATTGAAAATAAAGAACAGATAAAGGTATAAGTACATAATCTTCATAGGTAACTTAAACTTTATCATAAAATAACTATTCTTTAGTAAGATATAGATAAAGTCACACTATTCTAACTAAAATATCAGTGGAATGTTTCAGAGAATTTTATGAGCTGATTCTAAAAGTAGGCTAAGAGTGGTGGCACATTCCTATAATCTCAGAACTCTAGAGGCTGAGGCAGGAGGATCACCATGAATTCAAGTCCAGCCTGGACTACATAGTGAGTGCAAGCCCAGCTTGAAATACATAGTGAGACTCTGTCACAAATCAGTCAATCTATCTATCAATCTATATAGAATAACAAATGTGAAGATATAAATAACAAAGACCTTCATAAAGAATATCAATACAAGTCTTTTCTATAAAATGTTTGTATGTTTTGCTCTTGTG
>NW_004528434.1:1918-3328 GCF_000260255.1 Octodon degus
CTATTTGCTTACTCTCATGTAGATAATTTGGTCAGACGCATAGTTTTATAAACACTAATGTATTTTCCATGCTTCTCCATTGCAGCAAAGGCCAAGTATCTTAAAATAACACGACTAAGTGCCAAGCTGAAACTTGAACATAGCAAAACATGTAAATCCTCAGGCTATATCTGACAGAGAGCTAATTAAACAACTCTGGGTTTCCCTGCACAAGAAAAACTGAGCTCTCGCTACGTACTTCACTCAACAGTAATGGAGGAGAAAAGGATAATATGAGTCATGGTGAAATATTCTACTAAACAGGACATAGTACCAGAGGCAACCTTTTCTCTCACCCTGTGTAGGGCACTCAGATATTTGAGGCATAGTATTCCAAAGTGGCACTTTTTAAAATCAACTTTTTATTTTAGGATATTGTCAGATTTGCAGAAAAGCAATGAAGATAGCAGAGCATTCATATACTTTCACACAGCTGCCCTATTATTACTGTCTTACATTAGTGTGACACATTTATTACAATTAAGGAACCAAAATTAATCTATTACTCACTACAGTCCATGTTTTTTTCAGACATCTTCATTTTTCCTTCCATATCTCTTTTCTTCTCAAGGGTCCCATCCTGTACCCCACACTATAGTTTTATGGCCTATGTTGCAAATTATATTGATAGTGACAGTTACTCAGATTTTCTTCCCTTTTCATACTTTAAAAGTTTTCAAGTTCACCGATTAAATGTATTATAGGCTGTCTCTCAACTGGAACTTCTTTAATTTTTTTTCCACAGTTAAACTTGAGTTGTGTGACTTGGGGAACATGACCACAGAGAAAATGTCATTTTCATAGCTTCATTGCTCTGAAATCTCAATTTTTTTCTTAAAATGACTGTGTGTGTTGGTGTCACTACCTACAGACAAACAAATTTCAGGGGAGTGAATAAAATGTCAGAAACTATCCTAGGATGGAGAAGTTACTGATTAGTTCTGCTTTCTGTGTTTACTGTGTTTCTCCATGTTTTCCCAATGTTCTGCAATACATGAATGTTTTAAAACAAAAAAAAAATGTCTGTTTCTGAGTCTATTTGCATGGGTATAAAAAGTGAAATTAGCTTCTTCAGATGTTCAAAGTCTTCTCAGGGTTGGTAAAAGAAAAAGTCAGGAAGTATGATAGGTCACCCATGCTGAAAGGGGTAGCCCTCCTGAGGGAAAAAAAAAAAATCTCCATCCATGCTCTAGCTGTCCTTGGTCTAGCCCCACACCTGAAAGAAAGGAAGAGAGGGGAGTGTGTGGGGGCTGTTGTCATCCAAAGAATCATTCTTTTTTCAAAGGCTTAAGCATGGTAATGCCAACAGAGCATGGGTTCTCTCTCTCTCTCTCTCTCTCTCTCTCTCTCTCTCTCTCTCTCTCTCTCTCT
>NW_004528435.1:0-448 GCF_000260255.1 Octodon degus
ACTGTCCTGCTACAAGGTTGTATATGGTTAGATTTTTGGACTTATGTGTAAGCATAAGAATTACATAATTCTTTATGCCTATTTTTAAAATATATTCTAATTTTTAAATGTTCTTTCATCATATTCTGTAGGGATTTAAAGTTCAACATATCAATACTTGATGAAAAATACCTGTTCCATGTTATGTCTAAGATGTTTGATGTTCAGACAGATAGTGAGTTTAAGCTTAACAACCTAAGTTGTGTGGTAATAACAATAAGCTTGTCTTCTGGAGGGTTAACAACTTATGTTTGCAGACCAAAATTACAGAAAAAGAAGGGTTAGAAAGAAAGCCAACATTTTGGCCCTAGCCTTCCAATGTCAATTAAGACTAAGGACATATGAGAACTTGTACTGTAACGTTACTTAACTCAGTAGTGACCCAAATTTTCTGATCAAGGAGATTATG
>NW_004528435.1:1743-3325 GCF_000260255.1 Octodon degus
GTCATAATTTGATGGGGAACATCCAAGAGTCCCATTACACATAGAGCAAATTTTTAGAATTGTGAGCACTGAAAAGTGACTTTGGCCCTTATTTGTTTCATTCTTAATGCCAGTAGACCTCACAAGATGATACTGTCATCCACAAGAGATGTGACTCCTACATATCCCCTGCTAAGGTCCCACATGCATCAAAGGTGGCAGTGTTGCTTTTGTGAGAATCACTCACTTAATAATGAAATACAAATTCTATTTTGTAATAAAACACCTTGAATGCTCTGACCTCTGGCCTTGTCAGAGAATCTGCACCAATGTAACTGGCAATCTAAACAACTAATTTGAAGGCAATATTATGTTCTGTAACAGCCACAGTAGAATTCCTATTATTCTATTTAGTTAAATTTTGCATCAAATCAAAAATTTTTTTTACTATTTTTATTCCCTTAAAAAGAAAGAAAATGCCTCCAATTAAACCAGGCCATTTTTCTTCCCCAGCCCTTCTGAATCTATCTATCTATCTGTCTGTCTGTCTGTCTGTCTGTCTGTCTGTCTGTCTGTCTGTCTGCCTGCCTGCCTGCCTGCCTGCCTGCCTGCCTGCCTGCCTGCCTGCCTGCCTGCCTGTCTATCTACCAACAGTATGTGTTACAAAACAGCAAGTTTTATCTTTCAACTTTTTGGATGTTGCAGTTCACTAGAAAAAAGCATTTACAATTTAATCTTCCCAATCACTTTTTAATTACTCAAGACAAAGTGAAAATTAATGATTTGAGTGAAAACACAAAGTGAAAAATGATACATTATGTTTCAAAATATAAATTGGAGGGGGAAATACATGCCTTTTGAAGAGTCTGGAAAATTGAAGAAATGGCTTTGACCTTTTTAGAGCTAACCTGCATGACCTGCGGAGCTGGGCAACAGCTGGCTAGGGCTATGTTGGGAGTCACATTTGTACCAAAGAAGAGCTCAGGCAGAAGCAGAGCTGCAGAAGTCCCCCTGCAGCAGCTCTGTCCACACACACACACCGGTGCAGAGAAGCTCATAAATGAACACAGCTTCCCCCCCTTCCCCCGTGCACATCATCCAGGATTCCTTTGCTGCTCAGTGCCTCTAAATTCCCTTTAGCTTCTCTAGCAGAGCACATGGGTGTTGATGGTGAATTTATGTCCATATAGTTTCCATGGTGAAGCCACACTGGTGTCCATTCTAATTTTGGTGATAGTTTGGTGTATTTTTTAAATTTAAAATACACCTGTCTTAAACTGATACCTAAAAATTGTATTTACTCATTGAGCACCATGTGAAGTTTGATGTATGTGTTATGTATTAAATGATATGTGCAGTTACACAGCAGCAGCCCCCTTACCTGCTATAACTCAGTAATTATTGACAAACTTATTTTGTCACTATCTGTCTGCCATCTCCAGTACCAAGTCTCATGAACTTAGCTTGCACAAGATGATTTTTTTTTTTTGAACTGGGGATGGAACTCTGGCCCTTGTGCTTGCCAGGGAAGCACTTATTCTACTGAGCTATCTCCCCAGCCCCACATGAATATTTGAGGGTCCACAAATGAACGAGACCATAG
>NW_004528436.1:0-3276 GCF_000260255.1 Octodon degus
GCGGGGTGGCGAGGTGCTGCGGAGTGGTGGGGGGCGGCCTAAGGGTGTGGGAGCAGGTCCAGCCCACGCTGCTCCTGGGCTTTGACTGGTCCCGCTGGTGCAGGGTAGCAGGAAACTCTCCACACATTCACTGGACCTGGGCTAGGACTGAGTCTGGGGGTTCAAGGAACATGACAGACGGCGGGCGGGGTGGGGGCGGAACTGCGGAGTGGTGGGTGGCGGCCCAAGGGGTGGGAGAATGTCCAGCCCATGCTGCACCTGGGGTGGGACTAGTCCCACTGGCGCAGTGTAGCAGGAAGCTCTCCACACACTCACTGGACCTGGGCTAGGACTGTGTCTATCCTGGTTGTTTTTAAGAGATCCTTTCTTACCTTTTCACTAGCTGCACCAACATCTTCAAGATCTGAATCTCTGTCTTCACTTTCACTTAAACATTTTTGCAAGCTTGTGATTGAGATTTTATTTTCCTCTATATCTCTTTGACCCTGCTTCATGCGATCTATTTCTTTCCTGTATTGCTCATTCAAGGAATCCGTCATTTTTCTAATCTCCTCTATTTTTTTTTTATCAATGTCTCCTTTAGAAGCAGTTATAAATTGTTTTACTGCAGTGTTTTTTTCAGATTGGGTTTCCTCCCTATATTTTTGTAGTTGCTTCTTTACTTCAAATGTTATGAGTTTAGAGAATTCTTTTTTGTTTCAGTAAAGAATTCCACTCTGAGTTCCTCTATAACTTTCTCCTGTTGCTTATTTACTTTCAACACTATTAATTCATACATTTCAGCTAAGCTAGTGTCCTCTTCACTTTTTCTGGGTGGATGTTGAGTTTTCTCCATATGTTTCTGCATTTGATTCTTTACTGCAGATCATATTAATTCAGGGATTTCTTGTTTTATTTCCAATCTGAGTTCCTCTATTCCTTTCTGCAGTTGTTTCTTTATTTCAGAAGCTCTTGATTCATTGATTTCAGCTGTGTAGTTCCCAATTTGTTCTGTGTTAGTGTCCTCTGCACTTGTTATGTGTGGGCTTGGGGTCTGATATTGCAGTTTTCTCTCTCTTGTTGTCATTTTGTGTAGCACTGTCTTCTGACGTTTGTTGTAGAGTTTTGGTGCAGTTATAACCTTAACACCTATTTAAGTTCACGTGCAGATCTACAAAGGTTGGATTTATCTAGCTGCGCCTGGCTTGGGTCTGCCTGCTGTGCTCATGTCCTTCCTGCTGCCACCCTTGGGAGTGAACCGGTTGTGTCCCTTGCAAGTTGTTCTGCTCCTTAACCAGCTGCGTGGTTCTGTCACCTACTCTTTCTGCAGGGACTGCAGCTGCAGAGTTTCACCTCAGGCCTGTATGCCAGGCCTGAGTTGAGTGAGAAGGGTACTAGTTCAAGTAGGCGGGGAGAGGAAGCTCTCCCACACTGTCATCCGGACTGGACTAGTCCTGGATCTGGGGGTCCCAAGAATGGGGCAGAATTTCTCACTCACTGCATGGAATTGGGGGGCACTGCAGAGTGTTGGGGAGGTCCCAAGGGGGTGGAAGAGGGTCTTACCCATGCTCCGCCTGGGCTGGGACTGCAAGTCCCGCTGGGGAATGTTAGCCGGAAGCTCTCCCACACACTCACCGGGTCGGGGCTAGGACTGGATCTGGGGGTCCTGAGAACGTGGCAGAAGTTCTCACTCACTGGGGGGGATCAGGGGAACTTCGGAGTGGTGGGGGTGTCCGAAGGGCACGGAAGAGGGTCTCACTCACGTTGTGCTTGAGTTTGGACTGGATCAGGTCCCACGAATGCATGATAGCCTTGTTATCTAATCCTTAAGTTCTCACTTTCCATTTAAGTATGTTATAACTTTTAATTTTTATTTCTTCTTTTGAGTTCTTACACTAGGTAGACAATGTGATATTTATATATGTGGGTCTGTTTTATTTCACTTATGAGTATATCTTCAAGTGGCATCCACTTATATATTAAGGCTTTGAGTTTATTTTTCTTTATAGCTGAGTAATACTCCATTGTATAAAACACCACATCTTTTTCATCCATTTCTCATGTGATGGACGTTTTAGTTGTTTCCAAGTTTTGGCTATGACAAGTTGTGTGGTTATAAGCAAAGACACATCTATATCACCATAATCTGATGTTTTCAGTTTTCAGGGAGAAAATTCCCAGTAGGGGAATAGCTGGATATAATGAGGTTTCCATCTGATTTTTTTGAGGAGTTTCAACACTGATTTCCATAATGGTTACACCAGTGTACATTCCCACCAGCAGTGGAGAATTCTTCCTTATCCCTGCAGCTACTCCAACATTTGTTGTTGGTTGATTTCTTTATGATAGCCATTCTTTGTGGGATGAGATGATACCTCAGTGTTGTTTTAATTTGCATTTCATGGATGGCTAGTGATGTAGAGCATTTTTTCATATATTTATTTGCTTCTTGTATTTCTTCCTCTGAGAACTGCACACTCATCTTGGATGTCCATTTCTGGATTGGGTCTTTAAATTTTGAGGCCCTAGTGTTTTTAGTTCTTTATAAAATCTAGATATAAGACCTTTGTCTGAGTGCTTACAAGATATGATATTTTCCAAATTTGTGGGTTGTTTTTTCACTCTGTTGGTCATTATTTTTTTACTTCTCAAGAAGAGGAGGTCCCAGTTTTTAATTTTTCCAAGTATTTCCTATGCAGTTTGATTTTTGCTCATGAACTGTTTGCCTAACCCTATGTCTTCAAGATTTTCACCTACTTTCTCTTCCAGAAGATTTAGTCTTTCTGTTTTAATGTTTAGATCTTTAATCCATTTTGGTTTTAGTTTACTGTATGGTGATAGACCTGGGGAAAGTTTTAGTTTTTGGCATGCAGAGACCCAGTTTTTCCAGCATCATTTGTTAAAGAGGTTTTCCTTCTTACAATAAGTATGTTTTGCCCCTTTGTCTAAGATAGCATGGCTGAGTGCCTTTGCAGTTGCATCTGCATGGTCTCATCTATTCTACTGATCCTCACATCTATTTTTTGCCAATATCATGCTAATTTTATCACAGTAACTTTTTTTTAAATGAAAAACCATATACTTTGTTTTTTTTCTTTTCAAAGTTTTATTGATAAACATGTAGCAATGAGACAGTTTCAAATCAAATCGAAAGTACAGTTTCAAAGAATAATACACTGCATACATTCTTCTCATTGGTTAATTGCTGAACAAGATGCAGACTTGTGATCCTACTTACAAACACCATTAGAAAAAATCATTCTATTCATTAAGAGAATGCAACTATATATCTATCCC
>NW_004528437.1:0-1186 GCF_000260255.1 Octodon degus
CTTTGACACTTTTGGGATCTGTATTTTTACCAACTGTTAGGAGGGTCTGAATCAGTGCTCAGTCTAGGGCCGATTATTCCTCACATCCTGAGTATCACACCCAATGCCCTCTGAATGCTTTTTCAGTCTAAGGGGTAGAAATAGTTATCATTCCCAGCGCTGACACACATGAGGCACTGTCCTTGAATTTTTCAGATGGGTTTTCTTTTGGCTTTCAGTAGTTACCTCATACAGGAGGGCAGTGATCAATGCTCTGCTGAGTACTCCACACAGTGGTGGAGGACTCGCACTTCTGAGTTTTCACCCCTCACAGTTCTTTCCTCTTTGGTACTCCGCTGCCTTGGTGTCCAGGAACTCCCAGCTGCATCTCCCAACTCAGGGGGCACACAAGGCTCTAGCTGGGTATACTTTCTATACCCAGCTAGAGCCTTGTGTAAGCTCTCTATATAAGCTCTCTAAACCATGGAAATACCTCCTAAATGAAGCAAGAGCAATTATGGGGCTCACTTGTTTTTATTTCTCAGGAAGCCACCAATCCTCAATGTCACCTAATTTCGAGAAAAATCACTACTGCAGGTGCTTATACTGCTGAGCTATCTTCCCGATCCCCTACTGCACATACTTTGTTTTGTCTTTTGTTTCATTTTTGGTTGTTTCAGGAAAAAAAATCTAGTGTTTATTGTCCATAATTTGTTTATTCAAGGTGCAGTTAACAAATGTTTGATTTCCTGTCACTCTGAGCAGAAAGACATATAAGGAAGTATAGGTTACTACGTAATAATCACCACTTAATTCCTTCAATTTCAGTATCATTCATTTCCACTCTCTGTCCTCCCTTTTATCATCTTTTCCCGCATTGATTTAATCTAGTTGATTCCTTCCTCCATATTCTAGAATACTTTTAAAATATGTTAACTGGCTGGGGAGATAGCTTGGTGGTCTAAGTGCTTGCCTGGCAAGCGGCAAGGACCCAGGTTTGACCCCAGTACCACATGTCATGCTGGCCCTGGAACCCTGGGTATACCATGTGGCCCCAAAACTGGGTGTGGTAGTGTATGCCTGTAATCCCAACAATGGTGAGGCTGAGACAGGAGGATCACTATGAGTCTGAGCTGCAAAGCAAGACCCTGTACCAAATACATAAACAGAAGATTTTTTAAAAAATTAAAATATGGAAAAAAAAAAA
>NW_004528437.1:2396-3324 GCF_000260255.1 Octodon degus
AAAAAAAAAAAAAAAAAGAAAAAATTATATCCTCTCAGGGTACCTCCCACAGCCTAGTTTATATTCTGCTACTTGTAGTTAGAATACTATGGTCTGGAAAGTGAAGTCCAAGGGGCAGCTTCCCTCTACCCCATGCTGCTCTACAGTGGAGCACCATGGTCCTTTAGGCAAGTACTTCCCCCCTCATTTCCTAAGGAAGGAGGGACAGAAAATTAGCCCTATGCCTTTTTTCCAAAGATGCCACTTACTCTCTTAAGATGATGTTCTCATTTCTACCATGACAATGCTGCCTTTGCCCAGTTCTCTCTGCTGGGGCGAGTTGAATCCCTGAGGCTCTTACAAGGCACACAGATGCCTCTGGTAGTGCTGCTAACCTACCAGGCCAACAATCTACTTTGGATGACTCTTCTCTCAAACTCATTCATTAATTCAGTTAAAAAATATTTCCTGGTCACCTCCTAGATGTGCTAAATATTAAAATAAAAGACACTATTCTTTTCTTTTTTTGTGGCACTAGGGATCAAACTTGGGACCTTGTACTTACCAGGCAGGTGCTTACATCGCTGAGCTATATTCTCAGCCCTTCTTTTCTTTCCTAAAGATACTGTTACTGCCCCCAAAACTAACCTTTTTATTTCTTCCAGTACACTGTATTTATACAAAATTCTGCACTGTCCCTTTCGTAGTTCTTCAATAGTCTTCAAATTATATGAATTTCTGAGATATAAGCAACAGCAATAACAAGGCTACTTTTCTACTCAAGAAGCTTGCACTCCAGACAGCAGGGCCAGGTAAGTGGACAATGTGGGAGAAATGCCCAGAAACAGGAGGGGACTTTACCTTGGTCTTAACCATCCAGTAGAAAAGTATGAAGATGAAATATAGGAAGTAAAGCCATGCTGTTATGTTGAGCTGTGGGGGACTCAGG
>NW_004528438.1:0-654 GCF_000260255.1 Octodon degus
CCGAGTTACATGATGTTACAGTACAAGTTCTCATATGTCCTGAGTCTTAAGTGACCTTGGAGAGCTAGGGCCAAAATGTTGGCTTTCCTTGTGGCTCTCCTTTTTCTCTAATTTTGGTCTGCAAACTTGGGTTATTAACCCTCCAGAAGAGAAGTTTATTGTTGTTACCATACAACTGAGGCTGTTAAGCTTAACCTCACTGTCTGCCTGAATATCAAACATCTTAGGCATAACATGGAACAGGTATTTTTCATCAATTATTGATATGTTGAACTTTAAGTCCCTATAGAATATGATGAAATAATATTTAAAAATTAGAATATACTTTTTCAAATAGGCATAAAGAATTATATAATTCTTATTTTTACACATAAGTCCAAAAATCTAACCATATACAACGTTGAAGCAGGACAGTCACACAATATTCCTTTTCCTGTCTCCTGCCTTCATTCACCATCCCCTTCTTTTTGAACAGTCATCTACCCGAGAGACAGCACAGCAGCAACTGGCATGTCATGACAAGTAACCCGTATTCAGAAGACCAGAATGACAGGCACTGCAAGCATGAAACTACTATTACAGATTATCATCTTCAGTGCAGTTGCTTAGTTCACAGGTATCAGTATATATAGTTAGTCAGGGTGAGAATCTTTC
>NW_004528438.1:2242-3277 GCF_000260255.1 Octodon degus
AGGAGCATGGAATATCTTTCCATTTTCTGAAATCCTCTACGATCACTTTTTTCAGAGTACTGTAATTTTCCTTGAAAAGATCTTTCACTTCCTTAGTTAGATGAATTACAAGGTATTTCATTTTCCTCGGTGCTAGTGTAAAAGTTATTGTTTCTGTAATTTCCCTCTCAGTGTGTTTGTTGTCTGTATAAAGGAATGCTATTGACTTTTGGGCATTGACTTTATAACCTACTATGCTACTGAATTTCTGGATTAATTATAGTAGCTTCTTGGTAGAGTTTTTTTGAGTCTTAAGTAAAGTATCATGTCATCTGCAAATACTGATAATTTAACTTCTTCTTTACCTATTCTTATTCATTTTATTTCTCTCTCTTGTCTAATGTCTGTAGCTAATGATTCCAGAACTATATTGAATAGGAGTGGTGATAGAGGACATCCTTGTCTTATACCAGATCTAAGAGTAAAAGATTTAAGTTTTTCCCCATTTAGGATTATCTTAGCCATTGGGTTTTCATAAATGGCTTTTACCAGGTTGAAGTAGAGACCATCTATTCCAATTTTATGTAGGACTTTGAACATGTATGAGTGTTGGACTTTGTCAAAAGCCCTTTCTCCATCAATGGAGATGATCATGTGGTTTTTAGTTTTCACTCTATTGATATAGTGTATTACATTTATAGATTTTCGAATATTGAACCATCCTCGCATCCCTGGGATGAATCCTACCTGGTCATGGTATATGATCTTCTTGATGATTTGCTATACTCTATTTGCTAGGATTTTATTGAAGATTTTGGCATCTATGTTCATGAGAGAGATTGACCTGTAGTTCTCTTTCTTAGTTGCATCTTTCCCTGGTTTAGGTATCAGAATAATCCTTGCCTCCAGGAATGATTTTGGGAGGATTGCTTCCTTTTCAATTTCATGGAAGAGTTTGGGGAGTATAGGGACTACATCTTCTGTAAATTTCTTGTAGAATTCAGCTGAGAATCCATCCGGACCTGGACTTTTCTTTGTCTCTAGGTTTTTAATTAC
>NW_004528439.1:0-905 GCF_000260255.1 Octodon degus
ATGTATTTGGTATATTTGAGCTCGGATTCGTAGTAGTGATCCTCTTGCTTTCAGCATCCCCAGCAGTGTGATTACGGGCATGCACCACTAAGTCAGGACTGAGTCGCCGGCTTCGCACACCCAGGGCTGGCGTGGCATATGGTGCAGGGGATCAAACACTGTTGAACTCATTTCTCAGTCCACTACTTATTATGTATTATTTTATTTCCAAAAAGCTACGAAATGATGAGCCAAAGCAATATTCAGACAACCTCTATTTCTTAATGTAAACCTGGAGTGAATAAAGATAATATTATTTCTATAGTTGCTGGCCTTATTAAATATTCTAGAGCTTAGACAAGTCTGAACTTCAGTGCAATCCGGGTCAAGGTCCTATAGCAGTTTCTAAGACTTTTCTGCTTGTATCAACATTTTTAAATTTCAAAACTCACCAGCAGAATTCCTCCATTAGAGTCAAGAAAAATTTTTCTCTTCCCTTCATTTCTACATGTTGGTAGGTTTTAATTTAATCTATCTACAATGTTGTCATACTTTCTGTAAGATCTCCTTTGATTCTCCATGCCAGACTGTCAGTTGGTGATTCGAAACTGCTACTCAAGACTTGCAATCTTTAAAATATTATTTGAATCCAGAGTCCTATTTTAACTTTCCACCGTCATTCTTCATGAACATTTTAAATGAAATATTGACACTTCCCATATTCATTTAAAATATTATATGCTCCCTCTGCAGTTCTCTACATTTTTGCAAAAATACTTTCAAACATAGGGCTATATAATTTTACAGATCGTTCTCATCAATGTGAGCTTTCTCTGACAGCCTATTAATCTTTGAAATATTTTGCCCAATCATATGATGTACTGTCATAGGAGAAATGGGATTCATTGCTTCCAAATTCATGTGGA
>NW_004528439.1:2210-3314 GCF_000260255.1 Octodon degus
GAACAAAACAAACCAATGTTTTGTAAAACAAACAGCCTGGTTTAAAAAGAGATGGGTAAAGTATTTGAATAGAAACCTTTATAAAGCAGTCATAAAAATGGCAAGTATATTACAAATTAATAAAATCTCTTACCAGAGCAATGCAAATTGAAGTATATTTCCAGACCTGTTAGAAGGCCTTTCTCTGGAAGGTGAAAGATAGATTGGGTAGATCGCAAGTTCTAACCCAGTTTGGGTAATTTAGTGAGCCTCTGTCTCAAAATTACAAATAGTTTTGTGCAAGAAATCCTGTGTTCTATCCTCTGTACCAGAAAAGAAAAAGAGAAAGTTAAGTTTTGGAAAGAATATGTAGGAAAGAATCTTTACAGATTGTTGTTGGGAATATGAGGTAATAAATTGAGAAGAGAGATATTATGTTTAAGTATGAAGATTCATAAAAAGATTAAAAGTCAACACAGCTTCCCACATAGTAAATCAATTAATAGGTCCTTCTGCAACACAAAAATGAAATCATCATTTTGAAGAACTAACTTCCTTCCAATATTTATGGAAACATTGTTCACAGTAGTCTATCTGGAATCAGTCTCAGGACCTATCCCAACCTTGGAAGAGTGGATCAGCAAAATGAGGTCCATGTGCACAATGGAGCACTAATCAGTCATAAGTACAAGGGAATTTCATTACATGAGATGATAGAGATGGTCTTGGAGAACTCTATGATAAGTTAAATAATAAGGCACAAAACGAAATATAGCGTGTGATCTCACTGCATGTGGAAACTGGAAAAAGTTGAATGCACAAAAGTAAAGAGGGTGTTGGTGATTATCAACAGTGTTAATTTTGTAGAGTGCAGATTATTTACATAGATGTTGGTCAAAGGATGGAAAGTTGTGTATAGATAGAAGTAATTTCAGCAGATAGTCACTGAAGTAAACAACATATTATTGAAAGATGTTAAGAGATTATATATAAAGTGTTCTTATGAAAAAAACAGTATCTGTGTACCTTGACTTTACATAAAAAAGAAAAGATAAGTATGTGCTAATATTGTTGTGACAACATATCTTGCCTAAATCATGCCCATATCATGTCTATATCTCTGAA
>NW_004528440.1:0-670 GCF_000260255.1 Octodon degus
ATCTTTGACAAAGGGGGCAAAAATACTCACTGGAAGAAAGATAGCCTCTTTAACAAATCGTGCTGGAAAAACTGGCTCTCTACATGCCGAAAACTCAAACTTGACTGAGGTCTATCACCATACACAAAAGTAAAGTCAATGGATTAAAGATCCAAACATTAAAGCAGAGACGCTAAATCTCCTTTAAGAGAAAGTAGGAGGAACTCTTGAAAACATAGGGTTAGGCAAAGACTTCATGAACAGAAATCAAGTCGCACGGGAAACAGTTGAAAGAATTTTCACCTGGGACCTGCTCTTACTGAGAAGTTTCTTCACGTCAAAAGAAATTACCAACAAAGTGAAAGGGCAACTCACAAATTTGGAAAATATCATGAAAAATTAGTACTCAAACAAAGCTCTGCTCTCTAGAATTTATAAAGAACTAAAACTCAGTAGGGCCCCAAAATTTAAAGAACCAATCCCAAATGGGCATCCGAGATGAACAAATGCTTCTCAGAAGATAAAATTAAAGAAGAGTATAAATACATGAAAAAATGCTCCACATCACTAGACATCCACGAAATTAAATTAAAACCACATTGAGATATCATCTCACCCCGGAAAGAATGGCTATCATAAAGAAATCACCCAACAACTAATGTTGGAGAGGCTGTGGGGAAAAAGGAACCCT
>NW_004528440.1:1671-3323 GCF_000260255.1 Octodon degus
AAAGGAGGACTGCAAGGAAAGCCAACTTTTTGGCCCTATCCTTCTAAGGTCAATTAAGACTCAGGACATATGAGAACTTCTACTGTTACATCATGTAACTCGGTAGTGTCCCAAATTTTCTGATCAAGGTTATTATGGGTCCAATGAGGAAAGTGATCAATGATGTAGAGTGTGCCTAAGGAGAGTCACATGGAGAGAAAACATTATCTCAGGCTTTCACAGAGAGCACATGGGTCAAGCAATGGCTGTGTCTCAACCATATGTCTGACACTGACAAAGGTTCTACAATCTGAGGTACAGGATCTCAGAATAAATCCTGAAGGGATTCACTGACCTTATCAGACCCAAAAGCTACAACTCTTGTTGCATAGGTCCTGCTTTACCTTGGTCTTAACCATCCATCAGAAAAGTATAAAAATGAAATATAAGAAGTAAAGCCATGCTGTTATGTTGAGCTATAGGGGCCTCATGTCAACAATTTCTGACATTGCCAGTCTAGAGGAAGACCCAATACTATTATGGGCTACTGGACTCTTTTAGAATATTTTCTGAGTTTACACACCTGTAATATTCAAATAATGGAACTTAACAAAAAAAGGGGGATACAGATGAATGTCCATTTTGTATCTGTGTATTCAAAGTGGTTAAGATATATAAATATAGTTACATTGTCTTAATGAATAGAGAGATTTGTTCTAGTCATGTTTGTAAATAGAATATCATGTCTGCATCTTGTACAGCAATTAACCACTAGGAAAAATGTATGCAATGTGTTAATTATTGAAACTGTCCTACCAATGTGATTTGAAACTGTCTCATTGCTATTTGTTTCTCAATAAAATTATAAAAAAGTAAAAAAGGAGAAAAAAATGGCTACAGATGCCAAGCAAATAACCTCTGTGTTTGAAGCCGGATAGGAGCAGCTCCCATCACTTCTCAGCCTTTTGGCTAAGATCAAGTGTAGGAGCAGCTCCCAGAGATAATGCGATGTGACCAGGCCAACAGGAGGGTGCCCTGTGGGAAGGGACAAAAGATGATAACTGATAACCCATTCAGAAGCATCTGCAGCTCATGATACCAAACATTCTATCAAAAAAGGCAATCAGGACATGCTGGTGGTATTGTACACCTATGTGCACAAACAAACTTCTAAACTTTAAAATGGTGGTTCAGGTAAGAATTTTTTCAGTTTCACTTTAGTATTATTTAAGCAAGCAAACAATACCAAACACATCCTGTGTTATGCTAATAGTAGAGCAATATTTGCTGGTGTCCTTCCATTGAGACTCTGAGCATACCCAAATCCTGGAACATGAAGGAAAATATGAAAATACAAGGTTCAGAGCTTCCTTTTCTTTTTTCTATGTTGTCATGCTTGCTTTTCTGTTAATTCTTGCCTTACAAGTGATATTTTATATATTTTCCCTCTAAGTAATCCCCACCAAATTTTAATCTCACAATATGCTATTGTCTATTTATGTACTCTGTGCTTTATGTATAAAAGAGTATAATTGATTCAGCACTTCTTCTACCCCCAAAATCAATGTCTTCGTTGCTTTACTTTCACTGCAGAGACAAAATATCTGACATCCAAAGTTAATGGGGAAAAGGTTTGTTTAGCTCACTATTCGTGAAAGTTTTAATTATTGTGA
>NW_004528441.1:0-1309 GCF_000260255.1 Octodon degus
ACCATAGACTGTTTTACATTCTTGGGACAGGGCCTCACTGTGTTGCAAGTTTACAGCCTGAATTCGGAAGCACAGCAGCTTTCTTGGATTGGGGAAGGTTCTTCCTTATTTCTCGTGGTCACATTTTCCATGTTTAAGATACAGCAATATGACGAAGATTAAGCTGAGGCAAGGCATAAGCTGATCTGCACTTTGTAAGTTTCTTTCATGGGGAAAGCATGTAGTTAATTGGGAATGGTGAGTTCGTGGACAGGTTTTTTTTTTTTTTTAACACGTATTACGTAGGTTAGGGAATACAATAGAAAGTGATATTTGGAAAAAGCAGTTTTATTTCTAGAAATATTTCATATGACTAACAAGGAATATGGATTAAGACAAAAGGTAAAACTTGAAGAGTTAAGGAACATGGACAGTGTTGGACCGTGTTGTTGCTAGTGGCAGAGCTCTGGCCTCAAAGGCATGTGGCCAGAGGTTCATCCCCAATAGTAAAAAGAACGACCACTAGCATTGCCAGGAAACCTTAAAGTAGATCGTCTGTACCTGTATCTGAATGGCAAAGAATTCACTATATCATATATATATATGATTGCAATAATTACATGTATCATGGAAACCATTAATGTATATTTGCACAAATTTTCATATGCAATACATTATCAAAGAGGTAAAAGCTGATTATAAAGAAAATCTCACACAAAAAGAAGCCAAATGACAAGCATTCATATAAAATGCTCAAATTCATCAATATGTCTGGAGAATACAGATGATAACTATCACTTCATAATGACCAGACTAATAAAAAACTAAACTAAGGTCAATTTTTCTTACTGATAGGAAGACAGAGAAATGTTAATTTCAAACACTTGTTATGTGGAGAGTTTAGTACCCAAGGAGAAGACAGTCTGGCATTTTGTAGTAAAATTGCTTTATCAACAACAACAGCAGCAGGATTTCAGAAAATGGAATGATATTCCATGCTCCTGGATAGGAAGAATTAACATTGTGAAGATGGCCATGCTCCTAAAATTGCTGTACAGATTTAATGCAAACCTATCAGAATACCACCAACATACCTCACAGACCTAGAGAAATCATTCCTAAAATTTATCTGGAACCGGAAAAGACCTAGACTAGTAAAGACAATTCTGGGCAATAAAGACAATGCAGGAGGCATTAAAATTCCTGATTTGAAATTATACTACAAGGCTACTGTGATAAAATCAGCATGGTACTGGCAACAAAATAGACCCGAGGATCAATGGAATAGATTAGAAGATGTTGAAGCCCCTATGAACACACTCAGCCACCT
>NW_004528441.1:2134-3575 GCF_000260255.1 Octodon degus
GGAAAAAGGAACCCTTCTCCACTGCTGGTGGGAAAGTAGACTGGTGCAACCATTATGGAAATCTGTATGGAGACTCCTTAGAAAAATTGGACTGGAAATCCCATTTAAACCAGCTGTTCCTCCACTGGGAATTTTCCCAGAGCATCTGAAAATATCGTATCACAGTGGTATATGTCTGCCTATGTTTATAGCAGCACAATTTGTGATAGCCAAATCTTGGAAACAACTAAGATACCCATCACCTGAGGAACGGTTGTAAAAGATGTGGTATTTTTACACAGTGGAGTATTATTCAGCTATGAAAAATGATAAACTGCAAGCTTTTATATTGAAGTGGATGCCACTTGAACATATACTCATAAGTGAAATAAACCAGACACACATGTATAAATATCGTATTTTTTCCCTAGTATAAGAACTCAATAGATGTAATACAAATAGAAAGGTATAATAGAAGTAAAAGGAAAGCAGGATCTCAAGGATTAACTTATCAAGAGAGGGAAAAGAGCTAGGAAACATGAATAAGTCAAGCTGTACAGTTATATGTACATGATGGGCAAGGCAATGATCCTGAGAATCTTCAGAAGATTTTTTAATCTAGGAGTTAATTGGAAAGATTCTCACCCTGACTAACTATATATACTGATACCTGTGAACTAAGCTACTGCACTGCAGATGGTAATTTGTAATAGTAGTTTCATGCTTGGAGTGCCTGTCATTCTGGTATTCTGAATATGGGCGGCTTGTCATGACATGCCAGTTACTGCTATGATGTCTCTCAGGTAGATGGTAATTCAAAAAGTAGAGGGTGGTGATTGAAAGTAACAGACAGGGAAGGGAATATTGTGGGACTCTCCCTTTCAAAGTTATATATGTTGAGATTGTTGGACTTATGTGTAAACATAAGAAGTATATAATTCTTTACACCTATTTTTAAAATATACTTTAATTTTCAAATGTTTTTTATTATATTCTGTAGGGAATTAAAGTTCAACATATCAATACTTGATGAAAAATACCTGTTCCATATTATGCCTAAGATGTTTGATATGCAGACAGATAGTGAGGATAAGCTTAACAGCCTATGTTGTATGGTAATAACAATAAGCTTGTCTTCTGGATGGTTAACGACCTAAGTTTGCAGACAAAAATTAGAGAAAAATGAGGGATGCAAGGAAAGCCAACATTTTGACCCTAGTCTTCTAAGGTCAATTAAGACTCAGGACATGTGAGAACTTGTACTGTAATGTCATGTAACTTGATAGTGTCCCAAATTTTCTGATCAAGGAGAATATGGGGTAAAAGAGGAAAGTGATCAATGATATAGTTTGCTTAAGGAGTGTCACATAGAGAGAAAATATTCTCTCACACTTTCACAGAGATCACATTGCCCAAACAATGGCCCTGACTCATCCACATGGCTGACACTGACAAAGGTTCT
>NW_004528442.1:0-647 GCF_000260255.1 Octodon degus
CATTTAACTCATAAAGACATTCATAGGCTGAAAGTCAAAGGATGGAACAAAATACTACATGCCCCAGCACCTCAGAAAAAAGCAGGCGTAGCAATCCTATTCTCAGACAGTCTCCACTTCACACCAACAATGATCAAGCGAAACAAAGAAGGCCATTAACTACTGGTTAGGGGAAGAATTCCAGAGGAAGAGGTAACAGTCATAAACATATAGACACCAAACACAGAGGACACAAACATATAAAGCAAATCTTAATGGCCATGAAATACCTAGTATCCAATAGCACAATCCTAACAGGAGACCTTAACACCCCCTTATCCCCAAAAGATAGGTAAACCAGACAAAAACATAGCAAAGAGATAACAGAACTGAACCAGAGCTTGAAAAGAAATGGACTTGTTGGACATATACAGAGTGTTCCACCCAAACACAGCTGAACACATTTTTTCTCAGGTGCACATGGGTCATTTTCTAAAATTGACCACATACTGGTCCATGGGTCATGCTTAAGTATATGGAAGAAAACAGAAATTATCCCATGCACATTATCTGACCACAGTGTAATGACACTGGAAATAAATCACAAAAGAAATCAGAAAAACAGACCCTAAATACATGGAAATGAAATGACACCCTACTCAGCAAAA
>NW_004528442.1:1927-3294 GCF_000260255.1 Octodon degus
TTTGGGGGCCTGGCCCTAGCTCAGTTCTTTAAGTGGCTGCTTCCACAAAGTTGTCAGTCTCAGGTTGCTGTAGTTCGATCCCCACAACCCTCCAGCCCACCCAAAGTGCCCTGAAGGCATTCGCGGAGGAAAAAAAAATCCTTATTCAGTATTTGAAAATCTATAAAAATAACACACTATATCAATAGAGTGAAAATTAAAAACCACATGATCATCTCCATTGATGCAGAAAAGACTTTTGACAAATGTAACACTCATTCATTTTCAAATTCCAACAGCAAATTGGAATAGATGGCCTCCTCTTCAATCTGTTAAAAGCCATTTATGAAAACACAATGGCTAACATAATCCTAAATGGAGAAAAACTGACATCTTTTACTCTTAGATCTGGTACAAGACAAGTATGTCCTCTATCACCACTCCCATTCAATATAGTTCTGGAATCATTAGCTACAGCCATTAGACAAGAGAAAGAAGTAAAAGGAATAAGAATAGGTAAAGAAGAAGTTAAATTATCTTTATTTGCAGCTGACATGATACTTTACTTGGAAGATGCAAAAAACTCCACCAAGAAGTTACTAGAATTAATACAGAAATTCAGTAGCATAGCAGGTTATAGTGTCAATACCCAAAATTCAATAGCATTCCTCTACAGAGACAACAAACACACTGAAAGGGAAATTATAGAATCGATACCATTTACAATAGCACCAAGAAAAATGAAATGCCTTGGTTTTAATCTAACTAAAGAAGTCAAAGATCTTTTCAAAGAAAATTACAATACTCTGAAAAAAGAGATCGTAGAGGACTTCAAAAAAATGGAAAGATATTCCATGCTGCTGGGTAGGAAGAAAGAACATTGTGAAGATGGCCATAATACCAAAATTGCTGTACAGAATTAATTCAATTCCTATCAGACTACCAACAGCATATCACACAGAGCTAGAGAAATCATTCCTAAAATTGATCTGGAACCTGAAAAGACCCAGAATAGGAACGGCAATCTTGGGCAATAAATAGACGGCAGGAGGCACTACAACTCCTGACCTGAAATTATGCTACAAGACTACTGTCACACAATGAGCATGATAGGGGCAACAAAATAGACCTGAGGATCAATGGAATAGATTAGAAGATGCTGATGCCCCTACAAACACACTCAGCTACCTTATCTTTGACAAAGGGGCCAAACATACTCACTGGAAGAAACATAGCCTCTTTAATAAATGGTGCTGGAAAAACTGGCTCTCTATATGCTGAAAACTAACACTTGACCCAAATCTAACACCATGCACTAAACTAAAGTCAAAATGGATTAAAGATCTAAACATTAAAGCAGAGACACTAAATCTCCTGGAAGAGAAAGT
>NW_004528443.1:0-3322 GCF_000260255.1 Octodon degus
GTCCGGCCCATGCTGCGCCTGGGCTGGGACTGGTCCCGCCGGCGCACGGTAGCAGGAAACTCTCCGCACACTCACCGGACTTGGGCTAGGACTGGGTCTGGGGGCTCCCGGAACACGGCAGAAAATTCAGAGCTAAACTTTTGACATTGAGTTTGTGCATTTATTGTGGAGGTGTAAGAAGGCTGCAAATATGCATTGGCAGCTAAAGGGAAGAGCTAGGCTCTGTCCATGGTAC
Source organism: Octodon degus (assembly GCF_000260255.1). Taxonomy (NCBI): domain Eukaryota; kingdom Metazoa; phylum Chordata; class Mammalia; order Rodentia; family Octodontidae; genus Octodon; species Octodon degus. Next base: position 236 of record NW_004528443.1, read on the forward strand.
TGAGCAAACTGCCTGCGTTGCCAAGAGCAGAAGCCGCTTGCTCAACTGTAACAAAACCAAATGATCAGTTGCTTGACGTGTCTGTAGCTCATGTAAAACAAACTCCAGGTTTATTTGAGCCTGTATCAAACATATCAGCTTGTATGGAGAGAATGTTTTTGTGGCTATCGACTTGCAAGAGAGACTTTCAGTAGTTGCATGTACACAGGATGAACATATCAGTGTAATTCACAAACTACTAAAGAGAAATTATTTTATAGGCTGCAGAGTAATCAGTTAAAAACTAAAGTAATTTATTTAATTGTACTTCTCAGGTTCTTTATATAATTTTTATGAGTGCAACAGAAATTTTGAAAGGCTGCAGAAAAAAAGAGCAAATTAATTTACATGAAAGTGGACTTACTAATTTTTCTTTCATGTAGAAATGTGTTTTATAGTGTTTAGAATAATGTAATTTCAGAAGCAATGAAAGTATCTTAATTCACAAAGGAAGCAAACTGGAGTGGGATCTGAGAAAAAATATACCCTGAATCTTTGAAGAAAGGAGAGGTTGAGTATGTTAAAATCTTTTAGTAAATCCTCAGACCACTTTTGGTATAATTATCTTCTAAGGTAAGAAAAAATGAATATGGTTAGAGACAGTGAGTAGGCCTAAGGTCTTAGGTCTTAGGTAGCACAATTGCCTTTCTCAATTTGTTTTGCCCTCCTTGATCAAACCAGCCCTCTAAGAAGTGTTTGAATTGGCATTTTTGGACCGGCTGGATAGCTCAACGGACTAAAGCACCTACTTCAGCAGAGTGCAGCGGCCGGGGCTTGATCCCTGGTGTGCAGTTCTAGCCCTGCCCCCAAGGTGCACTGAGACAGCGACTGAGACTGGATGTGATGGCATGTGTCTGTAATCCCAGTACTTGGGAGGCTGAAAACAGGAGAATCACTAAGAGTCTGATCTATGTAGTAAGACCCTGTACACCCTGTAGACCCTGCCCTAAATTCATAAAAAAATAAATAAATGAATTGGCTTTTTTTTTGATTATAGAATGAAAGGCATTTTTGTGACTCATATGTTTACAGATACTGCAGAAAAAGAAGTTTTCCAGGGAAGAGGATTGTCTTAGTGCCATAAAATTGCTCACTGGGCTTGCTAAGAGCGAGCCATTTGTGACATAGAACTTTATGAATCTTCCTTCTGTGGAAAAGTTTACTAATGACTGGAGTTTTGCATTCTCTGTTCTCTCCCACAATCTAGTTCTCCTTACACAGTTCTTAGATGCACTGTGGCTGTTGATCTTGATTGGCGGCCTGACCAGATTAAGAGATTCCTGGAGAGGTGATTGGATGGGGTGGCGGGGGAGACACACAATAACTTTATCTATGGGTTAACCATTGGGTGAACTCATAGCTTAATGGGTTATTAGGAGACAAAGACTAGTTGGAGGAGAGGGATCATGGTGGTGTGGCCTTGGGGGTCATTACCAGCCCGTGGTCCTCTCCTCTCATGCTCTCCTCTTACACCTCCTGGAGGAAGAAAGTGACTCTTCTGTTCCCTGGCCTTCCACCCTGATATTCCTGACTTGGAGCCAGATAACCATCTACTGGAACCTCTGAAACCGTGAGCCAAGCTAAATCTCTTCTTCTTTAAATTGAAAATGTTGAAAAAAGGGTATACAGATGAATGTCCATTTTGTATCTGTGTATTCAACGTGGTTAGGATAGATATATAGTTACATTCTCTTAATGAATGGAATGATTTGTTCTAATGGTGTTTGTGGATAGGATCTGAGGTCTGCATCTTGTACAGCAATTAACCATTAAGAAGAACGTACGCAGTGTGTTAATTATTGAAACTGTCCTAGTGATTTGATTTGTTTTGTTTTTTGCTTTTTGTTTTTTTGGCGGAACCGGGGATTGAACTCAGATCCTTGCGTTTGTCAGTCAAGTGCTTATTCTACTGAGCCATCTCCCTGGCCCCCCTAGTGATTTGATTTGAAACTGTCTCATTGCTACTTGTTTATCTATAAAATTATGAAAAAAAAGAAAAGAAAAAAATAAATGTAAGAGTAAATCTAATGGAAGATGTAAAATACTTCTGTAATGCAAATTAGCAAATATTCCTGAAAGAAATTAAATATTTCAAAAATGATTGTTTCATGATAATGAGTCTAGAAGTCAAAAATGTAAATTTGTTAATTGTTTATGAATCAATTTATTGAGTTAATAGAAAATAAAATTCAAATTGAAAAAAAATAAATAAATTGAAAATTTTGGATATTTGTGCCACAGAAATGGACACTGACCAATATAAGGAGCTTTTAAAAATACAAATACCATATCTTTTTTTTGGTACCAGTGATTGAACTCAGGACCTTGTGCTTGTCAGGAAGGCACTTATGCTGCTGAGCTATCTCCCCAGCACAAATATATTCTTACTCTTATTTAAAAATGTGTAATAAATTTCCTTTTTTCTTAAGAAAAAAGCTCTAGGGTTGTCACATGGCATATGAGGCTCTATACTCACATGGCGTCTCTCCAATCTCTGCAGTCTGGACATAGTGGCCTGGTTTTACTTATTTTGCTTGTAATGGTCTTCTTTGTAAGAAATATTGAAGTGTGATTTATGTTCATAGAAACTCACTTTACTCTTTAAAACAACTGCATTTGCATATGTTCATGTCTGTTGGAGCACTGTTCACCATTATTCTTTTGGTTAATTAATTTGCTCCTTATTTTCTTTTTAATTAGCATGTAATAATGATTATATATTTTTTGGCGGTATCAAGGATTGAACTCAGGACGTTGTGCTTGCCAGGTAAGCACTTGTTCCATGGTGCTATCTCCCCAGCCCTTCATTACATATTAACCTGGTACAGTGTGCTATTTTGCTACATCTATGAATTGTGCAATAATTGTCAAATCAGGGTAACCAGCATTTTTGTCTCCTCATTTCTTTCTTTTTTTTTTTTTCCTAGTAAAAAAGGATTCACTTTATTTATTTTTTTTCTACAGTTTTATTGATAAACATATAGCAATGAGACAGTTTCAAATCAAATCGGAAGTACAGTTTCAACAAATAATACACTGCATATATTA
>NW_004528444.1:0-903 GCF_000260255.1 Octodon degus
CCTGTAACCTGATACTGCAGGTGGCCGATCCTTTGTCAGTGTCAGCCATGTGGATGAGTCACGGCCATTGCTTGACCAATTTGGTCTCTGTGAAAGCCTGAGAGAACGTTTTCTCTCCAGGTGACTCTCCTTAGGAAAACTCTACATCATTGATCATATTGCTCTGTGGCCCTATAATCTCCTTGATCAGAAAATTTGGGACACAATTGAGTTACATGATATTACAGTATAGGTTCTCCTATGTCCTGAGTCTTCACTGACCTTAAAAGGCTAGGGTCAAAGTGTTGGCTGTCCTTGCAACCCTTCTATTTCTCTAATTTTTGGTCTACAAACTTAGATTGTTAATCCTCCAGAAGAGAAGATTATTGTTACCCTACAACATATGCCGTTGGGTTTAACTTCACTGTCTGTCTGAATATCAAACATCTTAGGCATAACATGGAACAGGTATTTTCCATCAAGTATTGATATGTTTAGATTGGGTCTTTAAATTCTGGGTCCCTGATTTTTTTTCCTATTTCTTTATGTATTCTATAGAAGACCTTTGTGTGAGTGACTATTGTTTAAGATATTTTTTCCAAATTTATGGATTGTGTTTTCACTCTGTTGATGATTTCTTTTGACATGCAGAAATTGTTGATTCTTTGAAGTATTTCAGGTACAGTTTGAATTTTCTTTATGAACTGTCTGTTTACCCCTATGTCTTCAAGATTTCCACCTACTTTCTCTTCCAGGAGATTTAGTGTTTCTGTTTTCTTTCTTTCTTTCTTTTTAATTTTAGGGAAGGGTCTACAGAGTGTTCAGGATCTCACTACTAGATAGGACTTGTAGTGGCTCTCCTGTGTAAAGCCTCCCAAGTGCTGGGATTACAGGCGTGTACCACCATACCCAGTCTCAGTTGCC
>NW_004528444.1:2408-3382 GCF_000260255.1 Octodon degus
AATTCAGCTATGAATCCATCAGGACCTGGACTTTTCTTTGTTGGCAGATTTTTTATTACATTTTGTATTTCATTCACTGTTACTGGGTTATTGAGAGTTCTTAAATCTTCTTGATTCAGTTTGGGTAATTTGTACCTATCTAGGAATCTGTCACTTCTTCTGTGTATTTGATTCTGTGAGAGTAAAGATTTTGAAAGTAGCTATTGATAATATTTTGAGTTTCCACCGAATCTGTAGTAATTTTTCCCTTTTCATTCCTTATTGCTTGAATTTGAGTATTTTTTTCTCTCTTTTTGATGAGGTTAGCTAGGAGCTTATCAATTTTATTTCATCTTTCAAAGAACCATCCTTTTGATTCATTAATCATTTGTATTGTTTTCTTTTTCTTCTGCTATAGTCTTTATATTTCCTCCTGTCTTTGGGCTTTGGATTTGGTTTGCTCTTCTTTTTCTAGACACTTGAGGTGCACCACTATGGTATTTATTTGTTCTCATTTTGTTTTCCTAATGTGTGAGTTCATTGTTATAAATTTCCCTGTAAGAGCTTCTTTCATTGCATCCTACAAATTCTGGCAAGTTGTGCTTGCATTTTTGTTGGATTGTAGATAATTGTTTAATTTTCTGTTTAATTTCATCTGTAAACCATTGCTTCCTGAGGAGGGTGTTATCTAGTTTCCATTAGTTTTTTGGGGGGTTTTGCAATTTCTTTTGCCATTAATTTCCAGTTTCATTGCACTGTGGTCAGATAATATGCATGGGATAATTTCTGTTTTCTTGCAAATACTTAAGCATGATGTATGGACTACTATGTGGTCTGTTTTATAATATGTCCCATGTGCAACTGCAAAGAATGTCTGCTCATATGTTATTGAATGGAACACTCTGTATATGTGTTCCACATATACAGACAAATAGACTTAGCTAAGTCCATTTGTTCCAAGCCGGTTCAGTTCTGCTAGCTCAGCTTATTTTTTT
>NW_004528445.1:0-620 GCF_000260255.1 Octodon degus
AGCCATCTCACCAGCCCCAATCCTAAACTTTTTAAACACAAATTTTCTCTCTGTTCTACCCAAACAGCTCTCATACACTTAATAGAATCTTCCATTAAGATAGAAGTCATGAGGGCTGGAGAGACAGCTCAGCAGTCTAAGCACCTGCCTGGCAAGTGCTTCAATCCGTGGTACTACATGCTGTTTCAGCCCTGGAAACCATCAAAATCATCATCTGCCAGCCATCAAAACCGGGCATGGTAGCGCATACCTGTAATCCCAGAACTGGTGAGGATGAGACAGGAGAGTCACTATGAGCTGTGCAGTGAGATCCTGTATCAAATATATTTTTTAAAAAAGACAGTAAATGGCATTACAAGAGAGTTTCAAATTTCCAATTTACAAGACCTAGACTTCGAGACTTTTGATGGTATTTTGTTATCATGAGATGACTGCCATGAGATTATTTTTCCAAAACCACAGCACACAAATGCATTATCTTTAAAATATTCTAGTAGATGCAATTATTTTTGTATATTGCTTATAGATGTTATAACTTTATTTTATAAATAGTAAATTACTTTTCCAGCTGAGAAAATTTATATTAAACGTATTCAAGGCATGGATTGAAAGAGTAATTT
>NW_004528445.1:2405-3253 GCF_000260255.1 Octodon degus
TATTATCCTTTACTAAGATAATAAGAGATGAATGAAAGGTGTCTTAGAAATAGGAAGACCTACTCTTTATAGGTTGAAATGCACAAAATTGTAAGTCTCTCATTTGAAGAGAGAGCATCTGTGTTCCTGCTCAAGGATGGATCTTTAGGAAAATTAGTCCCCCAGGATTTCACAATGTTTATCCATTAAGGTAGCCAGAAACCTCTGTAGCCATGATTCCTGGGTCCAAAGCTGCTGCTTGTGTTGTCAGCAAGCCTAGGCATGACCTACATGGTCCTTCTTTACAGGTATACAGAATACAAGAGTTAAAGCAACACCAAGATTGAGCATGAATCAACCCAGATTTGAGAAGTCTTGGGAGACCAAGCAGCTTTGCAACTGGTGAGTTAAGTTCTAAAAAGTTCAGTGGAGATCCTGAGAAGTTGGACATTCAGCAGTGTGTTGGCTATTTTTCTCTTATTGCTGAAACAAAATACCTGACATTCAAAATTAGGAATGGAAAAAGAAAATGCAATCTGAAAGGTACAGAAGATAGTGGGAAAAAGGAATGAACCTCTTCAAAAGGAAAGAATTGCTGAGCTGAGAAGGGCAGGAAAGGGAGTGGGGCAAAGAAATATATCTACGTACATAAGCAGGATGATCTGGCCAACTGTACTATGGATTTCTGCTGGAAAGGAACAGTTAATCAGTAATTTGTTATGTCTTCCTTTTTCAATTATTTTTCTTTTTTCTCTCTTACTGTCTTGTATTCTTTTTTTCTTTCTTCTTCCAGTTTTGCATGTGTTTATCTGGTAATATGAACAACTAATTTGAAGACAACACTGTGCAATGCAACAAATACTATAAAA
>NW_004528446.1:0-613 GCF_000260255.1 Octodon degus
TTTAACATTTTGTAACAATTCAGTAAGCATATACATATTACATAATTGCAGCAAATAATCATTTCAAATCATATTTTTCTTCTGACAAGAGATACCACAATCAGAGTAAACAATGATAAATTCACAGTTATTACACATTGCTATGGGGTGTGGTATATATATTTGATTATATAGTCTTAATGGTATATCATTATTTTAATATCTATCAAATAATTATAAATTCCCTTTCACGTTATTTGTACAATGGGAAATAGATGCATAACAAGATGTTAGATTAGAATAATTAAAAAGGGCTGGCCAAATAGCTCACTGGATTCAAGCATCTGCAAGCAAGTGCAGGGGCTGGGAGTTTCATCCCTGGGTGGGCCTGTGCTGGCCTTGCCCCCGGGGTACACTGAGATGGCAATTGAGACTGGGTGTGATTGTGCATTCCTCTAATCCTAGCTCTTGGGAGGTTGCAAACAGGTGGATCACTATGAGTTCAATCTAGTAGTGAGACCCTGAACACCCTGTAGACCAGTCTCTAAAATATAAAAGAAAAGAAAAAAAAGTTACATAGATAATTAATTGCAAATTTAAAAGGTATTAATCTTTGATAAATATTTTCTGTTGT
>NW_004528446.1:2188-3411 GCF_000260255.1 Octodon degus
TTTGCACTCTAAAAACCTTTCAATTTGTGTTATTATCTTTTTTGAGTGTTTATTTGAATTAGTTAATTTGTCTGCTTTTCAAATTCACCATATTCCATACTGAGAGAATCACCTAACATTTACTCAGTTACAACTGGCAGATTCTGTGTCTTTGACCTCAGTTCTCCGATCCCTTCCATAAACTAGGCAAATGGCCTACCTTTTATGCATTTCAATCCCTCATGCATAGAAAGAAAAATAAAATACTTATTTTGCATAGCTTTCTGGAAGAATTAAGTAAAGTATATCAAATTCATAGTGTTATATGACCACATAATAAATATCATGGAATTATTCACTGTTTTTAGAATAATATTCATTATATTGATTGTAGTTTCACTTTCTTCATAAATGTATTATGACAACACAGAGCAATGGTTATCCTTCAGCAGTTTTTTAAATATTTATTTAAAGAATGGATGTGTGAATAAATGTATCATATTGTCCTTTTCCACAAATCCATCATTTAATTTTCCCTAATTCATAGATCAACACTTTTTTCCAATATAGAAGTGACAGAGAAATAGAAAAATAAAAATTCAGTCAAGAGCTAAAATGGTGTACTTCCAGAATTTAATGTTAATCAGTTTAGTAATCCACTTAACAATAATTTACTATTTTCAAGCTCTCAAAAAAAAGTATATTTGACATGTTTTCTCCAAACAGAGAAACAAGAATAAGCAAATGCTAAGTAAGGACAACAGGCAAGAGGGGTAGGTAATGCAAGACTGTCCAGTTGCTTGACACTTTTCTGTGATTATCATTTGTAAGTACATCAAAGAAAGACTGCCAAGTGAGTAATTCTTAAAGTAATTTCATCAAATTTAAAATCATATCCATAAATAGGTTTTCCTTTCTCTTTTTAAGGGAATGTGCAAATAAGAATGCATACAGAGGTTCTGTAGATTTGAAACACTAAAATTGTGATTTTTTAATGGGAAAAAGATTGTGATTTTCAGGTTATGGAATTGTAGATGTGTCTCTAATGTACATTGCTTATATTATAACATCTCTCTAATACTAATATGTCACAGCATGCTTAAAATTTTACTCAATTTTATTAACTGAAACATTATTTTAAATTACATAAAATTGGGACCAGAGAGATGGCTCAGTAGAATAAGTGCTTCCCTGTCAAGCACAAGGGTCTGAGTTCAATCCCCAGTTCTAAAAAAAAAAAAAAA
>NW_004528447.1:0-903 GCF_000260255.1 Octodon degus
ATTATATATAACTGTAAGTTTTTGTAATTGGAAAAATATTTTAAATTGTTTTTTCAATGAGCATGTTTATCTAGCTTGTATTAGGATTTAGCAAATCTCTAGCATGCTAAAATGTTTAGCATGCAAAAATTATTTTTTTGATGAACAATTTTTAGGGTTTTTATTATGCTTTGGTTTTTGGCATTGTGTAAATTTGGAAATGTATAATAACATGAATTCTCTGACATTATATGAAGCAGAATAGTTTCACTGACCTATCAATCTTTTCTGCTTCACCTACTCATCCTTCTTTACTGCCCCACAGACAGGCAACCAGTGACACTTTTTTGATGTGTTAAAAAAAAAAAAAAAAAAAAAAAAAAACTGAAAAGAGGAATAGAAAAGATGACCAAAATTTCAAAATAAACACTCCCTACAACATATCTTGATTTCAAATTCTACAATAGATACACTGCTGGAAATTGGTATTGACATTTATATTGTTAGAAAAAAAAAAAGTTTCGGGGCCAGGGATACAGTTCAGCAGCATAATCACCTACCTGGTAAGTGCAATGTCCTGAGTTCGATCCCCAGTACCAGAAAAAAAAGTTGCTAAAATTGGAAATTATATGTGTTTAGTTATATCTTTTTGAATGTATTTAGTACAGTTGGGTCTCACTACGCAGCTCATACTCATACTGATCCTCCTGTTTTCAGCCTCCTCAGTGCTGGGACTACAGGCACTTGCAGCGCCATGTGGTTCTCAGGATTGAACTTTCCTAAGCAGGCGCTTAGTCTGCTGAGCTCTTTTGCTGGCTCAAAAACTATCTCTTATATATTCACAAAAATGAAATAGTTAAGTACTATATGATATGTTAGCCTAGAAACTGTACTTGGAGAGAATTTGGGTGGAATTTGCATAGC
>NW_004528447.1:2168-3148 GCF_000260255.1 Octodon degus
ATAAGCTTAGCAAATAGCTTTCTGTTTCAGCTTTCTTTCAAGAGATGTAGAGATGCAAAAATAGAAATTGTCCAGCAAGTTTTCATTTACCTTCACAGAAGGCACCTTTTGGTGTAAATCAATGTTGAATTAAAGACAAAGCTACACTTAAGTAAAGGATATTATATCTTAAAAGACTACTGCAATAGAAGTGAGATCTCTGAATATAAAATTCATAAGGTTACTAGAGCAAAGAGGTTTTTTTTTGTTTGTTTGTTCGTTTTTTCCTTTTATACAGAAGAATAATCAACTCTAGAGAGAAGTAGATATGGCAGGGGGATGAAAGGCTTGCTGTAACTAGAGAGTGGACTAGAAAAAGTTTTGTTCTTGAAGCCACTATGTTCATGGATCTCAGGAGAACAGAAACTTAGCCAAATTCTGATTAAAAAAATGTTCCTTCAGTTGATCTGTGGTAACAATTCAGTTAATTTGTGAAGCAGTGGATGGTTCTTGCTAAGTTCTGTGTCATGCTCTGTCAAGGTAAGCAAAGCAATCATGTGTCAGTATTCAGTAGGTCTCATGAGAAACAGTGATTTGTTTTTAGCGAAGCATTTCCGGGAAACGTTAAAGTGAGGTAGGGGTGAATTCATTAAGGTTGAATTTGTTTTCCAGGACACCAAGGCTCAGATAAATTTCAGCAGCTCTAATAATTATGATGCATAAGCATATAAATCAATGCAAAGCAAATATCAACATGAAATTACTAACCTGTATTATAGCGTAGGATCTAGACACTTCATCATGGTTGAACTGTTATTTTATCTAAATAAACAAATATACTATGGAGTCATACTTACTCTTATTTACTATAAATGTGAAGTTAAATTCTAAAACCAGTGCTTTTTCAGACAATAACAATAAATATATTCAAATTTATTCATAGCCCAGACAAATTACTTTTCTTTTAAAGTGCAAGTTATACTTTATGAGGTTTCTTTTAT
>NW_004528448.1:0-721 GCF_000260255.1 Octodon degus
AAAGGATATCAACTAACACAAGTCCTATACAATACAGCACTCAAAACATTAATTGAGAGCACTACAGCAATAGAAAGAAATAAAACATAAAAAATCAAGAAGTGTGTCATTATTTGCAAGTGATGTGATCCTTTACATACACGGTCAATAAAAATCCACCAGAAGACTCCTATGATTAATAACCAAATTCAGTAAAATTCCATAATACAAAATCAACACACAAAAGTCAAGAGTCTTTTGTGTAGCAATAATGAAATCACTGAAAAAAATAGTTAAGCAATATTATTCTCAGTTGCATGAGTAAAATTAAGTAATGAGGAATTAACCTGACCAAGGAAGTGCAAGTTCTCAACAATAGTAACTAGAGTACTTTGAAAAAAAGATACACAATGACATTAGAAGATAGAACTACCTCTCTTGTTCTTGCATAGGTAGGAATAAAACAAAGTTTTGTCAAATACCTTTCCTAAACTTTATATATTCATTTAATGCACTCCTAATCAATATATCAACAGCATTCTTCACAGGACTAGAGGACACAATTCCAAATTCCTATTGAACTAGAAGATAACCAGAATAGCAAAAGCATATCTTGGCTACTAAATTCAAGCAGGAGGCATCACAAGTTGAATTTTATATTATATTAAAATGCTACAGTGAGAAAAACAGCATAGTACTAGCAAGAAACCAAATCAAACCTAACCAAACCAAAATAACAACA
>NW_004528448.1:2236-3410 GCF_000260255.1 Octodon degus
CAACTCTACCTTTCCTCCCTATAGCTCAGGGTTCCAGCGTCTTTTACCAGAATGCCTGTACTGCCAGTTAATTAGCCTAGCTTCCAGAGGACACTGTTCATGCTGCTCCCCAGAGTAGACAGAAATATTACCCTGTACAATAATTGTAATTTCTTTTCAAAGGCAAAGCTAATCTTTTTGTCTAACTTTGCATTATTTTGAGTCTTTTTTTTTTTTGAACCAGGAATTGAACTCAGGACCTCATGCTTGCCAGGCAGGCACCTTGCAGCTGAGCTATAATTCTGGCCCCATTATTTTGAGTCTTAACATAAAAGTAAACAAGTTGTCTTAACAAAGCTGACTGAATTTTCTTTCAATTTCTTCACCTTCTTTAGATTGCCTACAGAGGTTCTCTAATTGTGTGCTACACATATTTTAGAGCCCGGGTTCTTCTTCAATTTCTTCTGTCAAAGAAAAATCCCAATATTTAGTGAAATAACAGAATTAGTAATTATTTATCCTCAATATAACATATATTAATTCTTCATGAGCAAATATTATTGTTAAATTATGTTTAATACTTGTATGTTGAATCTGCTAAATGAAAATAAGCATGATTTTTCTCAAAAATAAATTAACCAATGGGGGCTGGGGTGATAGCTCAGTAGAATAAGTGCTTGCCTGGCAAGCTCAAGGGCCTGGGTTCAACCTCTGGTTCCACAAATAAAATAAAATAAAATAAATAAATAATTTAACCACATTATTTCAGGACATTAGTGTATAATTCAACACAGAAAAAAATGTTCCAAAATAATTTTAACCCATAACACATTTAGCTGTACAGTCTATAACATCCTTAGGGTCATTTTGGAAGTATTTTACATTTTCAACAACTTGAACATATTCTCCTAAGGCTCTGATTTTTTAAAAATTAATTATTTATTCATGCATGTGGTACAGGGTCCTGCTATGCAGCTCTTATTCATAGTGATCTTCCTGTCTCAACCTCCCCTGCTCTGTGATTACAGGCGTGCACCATCAAGCCTGGTTTTGGGGTCGGATGGCACGGCCAGGGTGCATATGGTACCAGGGATCAAACCCATCTTTGTGCTTGCCAGGCAAGTGCTTAGACTTATGAGCTATCTCCCTAGCCCTTTTGAAGTTCTTTTCATTTTTTATTTATTTATTTTTTTAT
>NW_004528449.1:0-582 GCF_000260255.1 Octodon degus
ACATGAAAAACCTAATATCCAATGCCACAATTTTAACAGGAGACCTTAACATACCCTTATCCCAAAAAGATAGGTCAACCAGACAAAAACTTAGCAAAGAAATAATGGAACTGAACTAGAGCTTGAAATAAGTGGTCTTGGTAGACTTATATAGAGTGTCCCAACCAAACATAGCTGAATACACATTTTTCTCAGCTGCACATGGTTCATTTTCTAAAATAGACCACATACTGGTCCATAGGTCAGGCTTAAGTATATGTAAGAAAACAGAACTTACCCCAAGCACATTATCTGATGACGGTACAATGAAACTGGAAATAAACGTGAAAAGAAACCCGAAAAAAACCTTAAATACATGGAAATTAAATGACACCTTACGCAGCATCCAATGGGTCAACATGAAATTAAACAAGAAATTCAACAATATCTACAATTCAATGAAAATTCAAGCAAGACTTATACTTATTTATGGGATATAATGAAAGAAGATCAGAGGGATATTTATAGCTGTGAACACACATTCGGAAAACAGAATGAAAACAAAAAATATACCCTAATGCTGCACCTTCAACAACTAGAAAA
>NW_004528449.1:1877-3073 GCF_000260255.1 Octodon degus
AATACCTTTTACCATAGCATCAAGGAAAATGAAATATATTGGGATTAATCTAACTAAAGAAGTCAAAGATCTTTTCAAGGGAAATTACAGTACTCTGAAAAAGGAGAACCTAGAGAATTTCAGATATCGGAAAGATATTCCAAGCTCCTGGATAGGAAGAATCAACATTGTGAAGATGGCCATACTCCCAAAATTGTTGTACAGATTTAATGCAATCCTTATCAGACTACCACCAACGTACCTCACATACCTAAAGAAATCACACTTAAAATTTATCTGGAACCGGAAAAGACCTAGAATAGCAAAGGCAATCCTGTGCAATAAAGACAAGGCAGGAGGAATTACCATTCCTGACTTGAAATTACACCACAAGACTACTGTGAAAAATCAGCATGGTACTTTCAAGAAAATAGATCTGAGGATAAATGGAATAGATTAGAAGATGCTGAAGTCCCTACAAACACACTGAACTACTTATTTTTGAGAAAGGGACCAAACATGGTCAATGGAAGAAGATAGACTCTTTAACAAATGGTGCTGGAAAAACAGGCTCTCTACATGCTGAAAACTAGAACTTGACACAGGTCTATCACCATGCACTAAACTAAAGTCAAAATGGATTAAAGATCTAAAACTTAAAGCAGAAACACTAAATCTCCTGGAAGAGAATGTAGGAACAACTCTTGAAGACATAGGGGTAGGCAAATTCTTCTTGAACAGAAATCAAATTGCACGGGAAACAGCTGAAAGAATTAATAACTGAGACCTACACCTATTGAGAAGTTTTTTCACGTCAAAGAAATTACCAACATAGTGAAAAGGCAACCCAACAATTTGGCAAAGTTCACGACAAATATGTACTCAGACAAAGGTCTGCTCGCTAGAATTTAAAAAGAACTAAAAATACTACGGCCCATAAATTTAAAAACCGATTCCAGAAATGGGCATCCGAGGTGAACACACGCTTTTCAGACGATGAAATTAAAGAAGCGAATAAATATATGAAAAAATGCTCCACTTCACCAGTCATCCGTGAAATTCAAATTAAAACAACATTTAGATACCATTTCACTCCAGAAAGAATGGCTATCATAAAGAAATCACCCAACAACAAATGTTGGAGAGGCTCTGGGAAAAAAGGAACCATTCTCCACTGCTGGTGGGAATATAGACTGGTACAACCCTTATGGAAATCA
>NW_004528450.1:0-622 GCF_000260255.1 Octodon degus
GTGCTATTGTAAAAGGTATTGTTTCTATAATTTCCCTCTCAGTGTGTTTGTTGTCAGTGTAGAGGAATGCTATTGACTTTTGGGTATGGACTTTATAATCTGGTATGCTACTGAATTTGTCTGTCAACTCTAGTAGCTTCTTAGTGGAGTTTTTTGGTCTTCCAAGTAAAGTATCATGTCATCTGCAAATAAAGATAATTTAACTTCTTCTTTATCTATTCTTCTTCCTTTTATTTCTTTCTCTTATCTAGTGGCTGTAGATAATGATTCCAGAGCTATATTGAATAGGAGTGGTGATAGAGGGCATCCTTGATTTCAGTTTTTCCCCATTTAGGATTATGTTAGCCTTTAGGTTTTCATAAATGGCTTTTACCAAATTGAAGTAGAGGCCATCTCTTCCAATTTTCTGTAGGACTTTGAACATGAATGAGTGTTGGACTTTGTCAAAAGCCTTTTATGCACCAATGGAGATGATCGTGTGGGTTTTAGTTTTTGCTCTATTGATATAGTATATTACATTTATAGATTTTCAAATATTCAACCATCTTTGCATCCCTGGGATGAATCCTACCTGGTCATGGTGTATGATCTTCTTGATGATTTGCTGTATTCTATTTGCTAG
>NW_004528450.1:1437-2402 GCF_000260255.1 Octodon degus
TGAGTTCACAGCTATGAATTTCCCTCTGAGAACTGCTTTCATCATATCCCATAAATTACGATAAGTTGTGCTTGAATTTTCATTGAATTGTAGATGTTGAATTTCTTGTTTAATTTCATCTGTGACCCATTGATTGTTAAGTAGGGTGTCATTTATTTTCCTGTATTTAGGGTTTTTTTCTGGTTTCTTTTGTGATTTATTTCCAGTTTCATTGCACTGTGGTCAGATAATGTGCATGTGACAATTTCTGTTTTTGTACATACACTTAAGCATGACCTATGGACCAGTATGTGGTCAGTTTTAGAAAGTGACTCATGTGCAGCTGAGAAAATTGTGTATTCAGCTGTGTTTGGGTGGAACACTCTGTATATGTCTACTAAGTCCATTTGTTTCATTCTCTGGTTCAGTTCTGTTATTTCTTTGTTAAGTTTTTGTCTGGTTAACCTATTTTTTGACGATAAGGGGATGTTAAGGTCTCCTCTTAAGATTGTGGTATTGGATATTAGATTTTTCATGTCCATTAAGATTTATTTTTTATAGTTGTGTACTCCCGTGTTTGGTGCATACATATTTATGAGTGTTACCTCTTCTTCTTGAATTTTTCCCCTAACCAGTGTATAGTGGCCTTCCTTATTTTGCTTGATCATTCTTGGTTTGAAGTTGAGACTGTCTGAGAATAGGATTGCTACCCCTACTTTCATCTGAAGTGCTGGGGCATGTAGTATTGTGTTCTATCCTTTGACTTTCAGCCTATGGGTGTCTTTATGAGTTAAATGTGTTTCTTGTATACAGCATATTGTTGGATTTTGTTTCCTAACCCACTGCCAGTCTGTTTCTCTTAATTGTTGAATTGAGTTCATTTGCATTGATGGTTAAAATTGAGATGTATTGACTTACGGTTGACATGTTATTTACCTGTTGTTGTTTACTCTTTTTTCTCCTGTGTTTAATTGCTTGCCCTATTT
>NW_004528450.1:2757-3361 GCF_000260255.1 Octodon degus
AATGTGATCTGCTTCTTTTCTCTAGCAGCTTTCAGTATATTATTCTTGTGCTGAATTTCTGGGATCTTGACTATTATATGTCTCGGTGTGTTTTTTATTGGGTTGAGGTTACTTGGCATTCTGCATGCTTCAGTTACCTGAATGTCAGATTGTTTCCTCATATTTGGGAATTTTTACTGCTATTACTTCTGCCCATATTTTTTTTAAATGTCATTTGTATTGACTCCTTGTTTCTCATTGATGCCTATTAGTGTCACATTGTTCATCTTTGCATCATCTTGCAGGTGATGGATTATTTTTTCCTGCATCCTAGTTGTTTTTAAGAGATTCTTTCATATCTTTTTACTAACTGCATGAGCGTCTTCAAGATTTGAAACTCTGCCTTCACTTTCACTTAAATGGTTTTGCAAGATTGTGATTAAGATTTTATTTATTTTTTCACAATTTTATTAATAAACAAATAGCAATGAGACAGTTTCAAATCAAATCGCTAGTACAGTTTCAATAATTAACACACTGCATACATTCTTCTTAGTGATTAATTGCTGTACAAGATGCGGACTTGAGATCCTATTTACAAACACCATTAGAACAAATCATTCTA
>NW_004528451.1:0-624 GCF_000260255.1 Octodon degus
TTATTCCTGCACAGCTTGGTCTCACAAGAAAGTATGGGAAAATGCTCCTACTTTGGCAGTCTCCAAAGAAATGCTTGAAATTAAAGCAAACTAGTAATATTTTGTGGCATGTGAAAACTATGAGATTTAACTTCAGTATTTATAAAGTATTATTGGGACAGTTATGCCCATTCAAATAATATCTAAGATGCTGGCTTGGCAGTGCAAGGAGAAGAAATCAGCCTGATTCTCCCAGTCCCTCCCTGCTTCCAGCAGAGGTGCTATTCTCAACAGAGAACTCAGCACTAAGTTTGTCATCAGCAAGCACAGGATATCCTGAAGCAGATAAGGCAGGAGAAGGAACTTTGCATGTTTTAGGCCATTTGGGAACATCTAGAGACACCAGAACATTTACACGAGACACTTCAAGGACTTTGCCCAATGAGGGGGCAGGACAAACAGAGAATTTTGATCATACATGTATATTATTATCTTTTATCTAATGTCCTTGCATGCATTCTATGCCTATAAAAGGGACGTATTTCTATTTGTTCACTACAGATGGTCTTTTCACCTGTCTGCCTGTACTGAGGTTCAATAAATTCCAGGCCATGTTGCCTTTACAGTAGCCTGGTGGCATCAGCT
>NW_004528451.1:2569-3456 GCF_000260255.1 Octodon degus
GCATCTCAGATGGGTGGGAATCCCAAATCCTGCTGCAACCAGAGCAGGAGGCCAAGGGAGGAACCAGATCGGAGGCAGGACCTTGGTTTCCCTACTGGCCTGAGAAACTTCCTGCCTCTCAGGCTGTGCCCTTCAGTCTCCAGTTCATTTAATTAAAACAGGGTGGGTCGTGGCAGTTACCATGGACCAAGGGGGACTGGCAGATGCTTACTGAAAGCAAATTCCCAGCACTGCCCCGCCCACCACAGATAGCCCTGTCACCACAGCTCCTGCAGGTGGCCTACTCATGCTCATGAGCCCTGCCCACCCCAACTCCTCAGTCCAGCCTACCCCAGCTTCACATTCACATTTATCACAGCTCCTCACCTTGATCCACTTCAGCTCCTTAGTCCAGCCTATCGCAGAGCATCAACCCACCCCCCAGAGCTCCTCAGCCTGGCTGACACTTGCTCGTGAGACCCGCCCACCGCAGAAACTCACCTTCCTCTACCTCAGTCCCTTAGCCCCGCTCACCCAAGCTGCTCCCTTCCCTCTACCTCAGCTCAGCCCCGCCCACCCTAGCTCCTTAGCCCCGCCCACCCAGCTCCTAAGCTCCGCCCACCCCAGCTGCTCCCCTCCCTCTACCTCAGCTCCTCAGCCCCGCCCACCCCAGATGTTCCCCTCCCTCTACCTCAGATCCTTAGCTCCGCCCACCCCAGCTCCTCAGGTTCCCCCTTCTCCTTGAGGCCGCCCACTTGGCGAGCACCAGCCAGGTCCCGCAGCAGTGGTCAATCCGCGCGCAGTTCGAGGCGGAGCTGAGACAAGCCGAGCCTAGCCAAGCCCAGCCGAGCCTAGCCGAGCCCAGCCGAGCCCAGCCGAGCCCAGCCGAAGCCGGGAGAGCCTAAGTC
>NW_004528452.1:0-630 GCF_000260255.1 Octodon degus
TGTTTTGTTTTTCTTTTTTTCCGGAACCAGGGATTGAACTCAGGCCCTTGCACTTGCCAGGCAAGCGCTTATTCTACTGAGCCATCTCCCCAGCCCCTAGACTGTGTGCTTAGTATAAGCAACACTCTGGCTTAGCTCTCCCCTCAAAAAATTCCAGGTAAAAGAAAAATGCACAGGGAGCAGGGAGATGGCTCGGGGGAATAAGTGCTTCCCTGGCAAGTGCAAGGGTCTGAGTTCAATCCCTGGTTCTTCCAAAAGAAAAAAGAAAAAAGAAAAATGCACTGCGCATTACAGAAATGTGCAAAATCAGTAAGTGCACCACTATATACATAATTGGGGTACAAGACAGAAGAGTAAAATGGGGGCACACAAAAAATATTCCAAGAGGGCTGGCCAGATAGCTCAGAGGATTAAAGCACCTACTTAGGCAGATGCAGGGACTGGGGCTCAATCCCCAGCATGCCTGCCAGTCTTGCCCCCGGGGCACGCTGGGATGTCCATTGACACTGGGCGTGGTGGCGCACTCCTGTAACCCCCGAGCTTGGGAGGCTGAAAACAGGAGGATCATTAAAGTTCGATCTGCGTAGTGAGACCCTGTACTAAAAAAAAAAAAAAGAAAGAAAGAAAGAA
>NW_004528452.1:2020-3267 GCF_000260255.1 Octodon degus
GAATTCCCATGTCTTCTCCACCACCTTAGGCCCGCCTTACCACATGGTTTTCCTCTATAAAAGTCCCTGGAAGAGAACTTCCCGGGGAAGTACCCGCTGGGTCCCCCCTTCTGTCCCTCTTTTAGACAGGAGGGTTCTTTCTCTCAATACATTCTGCTCATAACCTCTGTTTGTTCTTAAAATTCATTCTCCAGTTCTAGAGAACACGACCTCCTCCAGGTCCCTATGTCGTTTGGAGGTTCCCTATATCATTTCGAGGTCACCCACCCAGGATCAGTTTTTCTCCCTGTATCAGGATGACAGGATATAAGACCAGTATATAAAAATCAATTTTTCTATATTTGCAGGGGACAGTCTGAAAATAAAACTTCCCTCACATTAACATAAAAAATAATCAAAGAATTTAATGAATGTACAAAAGTGCATCCTAGAAACTATCAAAAAGCTGAGAGAAACTTAAAATCCAGATGTGGTGCGGCAGCACACCCCCACAACCCTTGTCCTCTGTAGGCTGAGACAGGATTACCACAAGTTCAACACAGTGGACAACATGGTGAGTTCAAGGCCAGCCTGAACCACACAGCAAGACCCTGTGGAGCGGAAGCAGAAATTAATATAAAATCTAATAAATAAAACATGTCTTCTCTTCACAGATGGGACATATTAACACTGCCACAATGCTAATGGCCCTCTAACTAATGGCATCCTATCAGAATGTCTTTTGTTATTCTCCAAGACAGGGTCTCACTATGCATAGCCCAGGCTGGCCTTGACCGCACAAATACCCTCCTGCCTCCACCTCCTGGGTGCTGGGATTACAGGTGTGCCCACTGCACCCAGGGCTTCTCAGAGGAAATTAATATACTGACTCTAAAATTCAAATAGAGGGGCAGGGGTGTAACTCAGTGCTAGAGGGGCTGGTTAGTATGAGCGAGGACCTGAGTTGAAACCTCAGCACACAACAAGTATACAGATAAAATTTATATAAAATTTCAAGAGGCCAGAATGCGCAAAACAATCCTGAAATCAAATAGGAGGGCACACATTATCACTCTTTAAAAACTACTTCAAAGTGACATAATGAACACAGTACAGTACTGGCCTAAGAACAGATCAGTGCAACTGAATTGAGGATCCTGACACAAACCTCCTCTGCTCTGCCGTGGAGCCAGCTTCATACGGACTAAAACCTCCACAGACTGTGAGCTTATTAAATAAATCTTTCCTTCCTTCATTTTGGGTGTCGG
>NW_004528453.1:0-1072 GCF_000260255.1 Octodon degus
TATTTATTTATTTATTTATTTATTTTTGGCTGAACTGGGGATTGAACCCAGACCCGTGCACTTGCCAGTGCTTATTCTACTAAGCCATCTCCCTGGCCTAATAAGATACTTTTTGTAAAGTTTTAATAAATTGGGAAACATACAGCATGTTTACAAGGAAAAATCAGCACTATGAGTATACAAATCTTATTTTAGTTAATCAGTTTAATTCAATTATGCACAAAAAGTTTTTTTGTTCTTTTATTTTTTATTTTATTTTATGTGTTTGGTACAGGGTTTCACTTTGCAACTTACACTCATAATGATCCTCCTGTTTTGGGCCTCTCAAGTGCTGCAAATACAGGCATGCTCCACTACTCCTGGACTTGGTCACCGACTCAGAGTGCTGGAGTTGGAGCGGGCATAGTATGTGGTGCCCAGGATCAGATCCTGGTCCTGCACTTGTCCAAGCATTTTCTTATTCTACTAGGCTATTTTTCTGGCCCCACAGAAGGACTTCTTGAGTAAAGGAAAGTACATTATATACTGGTAAAAATAAATGTACAATAAAATAAACAAAAGTATAACATAAAGGTGAAAGATGAAGAATAATTTTAATTACTAAAATATAAATAGAAAATGGGAAAGTGCATAGATCAAACATGTGTGAAAATCTAGTACATAGTTGAAGTGAAATTAGAGAAAACAGAAAAATTTTATCAATAGTACTGTGAGAAATTACTAATCATTTCTGAAAATCACTTGGAAGATTTCCTTAGTGCATTTGCCAAAAATCATAGCAAGTTGATAAAATAATCCAACAATGTTTAATAAAGTAAAATTAGTAATAAAGTACAATGGAAGTATTTCTATAATTTTTAATGGAGAATTTGATTAATAAGATATTCATTCACACTAGCAAAAAAGATGAAAATTTATAACTTAAAACAACAAAAATATCATTTTGCTTTGTCATCTTTGTGAATATTTGAAAAAGATGGGTGGATGAACGATTAGTTATTTCATTATACACTGCATGAACTCTTAGGATGTCAATTTGGCAGTCAACAAAAAAAATATATGTATATATAAA
>NW_004528453.1:2121-3272 GCF_000260255.1 Octodon degus
TAGAAGTTAAAATATTGACAATAAGCTCACATTTGAGTTATTACTCTATGAATTGAAATGATTAATTTTTTCAGGTTGCTTCAAAGAATGGGGAAAATTAAAAGTAAGTTTTACAACACAGCGCGCGCGCACACACACACACACACACACACTTTGAAATGTCATCTTTTGGAACATAGTAACACTTAACAAGTTATTTGCACCTAGAAAACACACCTAAAATATAAATCCCTGACTTACAACGACTTCCATATTAGACAAATGCTCATCAATGGATTTGTTTCTAAGTTAGACAATGTCAGTTTTAGAACACTTTTCACACACATGCGCACACACACACACACACTCACACAAATATAAAGCATAAAGAACCAAATACACAACATATATTGTAAATCAACTTTTATACTTTTATAGCTACATTAAAATTATAGGGTATAATGAGCTATTTTAACAATTTGTTTGCTTCTATAAATTTGCAAAATGTGAGATTCACTTGTTTAAGTGAAAGTTTGCAGCTTGAATGTTTCTAAATCAAGGACTTACTGTACTGAAACTCAGAGTCAAAATTTGACTCACTAGCTAATCAAGTGCACTGTAAAATGCCCAAGTCCACCCTTTTCTTTTTAATAATGCGAAGCGTACTTTAAGGAATTGGTTCTCAAGTTTTATGCTCAGACTTTTTCAAAAAAATTGCCTTCGACTAGGCAACTGCTTAACTGCCTTCCCTTTGGCCCAAATGTTTAATATTGACTAGCATTAATTAATAAGGTCCTGTTAAGAGATGAGTGAGAGAACTAATGAGCTCCTCAGATAAGCACACTGAATGAGAGTGACATATCAACTCTCTGATAAAGCTCTAAGGTTATTTAAAAGAATATTTTTTTCTTGTCCTGAAACCTCAAGGAATTGGCAACACAATTCACAGAGTAGAGTGGGAGAAGCCACTGAACTCTCACTCCTGAACAATGGCTTCAATAAGAAACTCGATTCTATGCAAAATCTATCCTATTAAGTACTGATATTTTTTACTAGAGATAAAGAATTACATTCGGGCTGGTGAGATGGCTCAGTGGTCTAGAGCACCTACTTGGAACAAGCTTAGCAAAGCACAGGGACTGCGGTTCAATCCCCCAGCACCACATGCCAGC
>NW_004528454.1:0-723 GCF_000260255.1 Octodon degus
CAGAAAAGACCTAGAATAGCAAAGGCAATCCTGGGCAATACAGACAAGTAAGGAGGTACTACAATTCCAGACTTGAAATTATACTACAAGGCAACTGTGATAAAATCAGCATGGTAATGTCAACAAAATAGACTTGAGGGTCAATGGAATAGATTAGAAGATGATGACGCCAGTACGAACACACTCAGCCACCTTATCTTTGATAAAGTGGCCAAATATATGCAGTGGAAAAAAAGATAGCTTCTTGAAGAAATGTTGCTGGAAAGACTGGCTCTCTACATGCCGAAAAATAATACTTGACCCAGGTCTATCACCATGCACTAAGCTAAGGTCAAAATGGATTAAAGATCTAAACATTGAAAGAGAGACACTTCCAATTCTCATGGAAGAGAAAGTAGGAGGAACTCTTGAAGACATAGGTATAGGCAAAGAGTTCATGAACAGAAATCAAATTGCATGGGAAACAGTTGAAAGAATTAACAACTGAGACATGCTCTTACTGAGAAATTTTTTCACGTCAAAAGAAATTACCAACAAAGTGAAAAGACAACCCACAAATTTGGAAAAAATCATGACAAATAAGCATTCAGACAAAAGTATGCTCTCTAGAAGTTATAAAGGATTAAAAAACACTAAGAGTGGGTATTTAAATAATATTTGTCTGAATACTTATTTGTCATGATTTTTTTGCATCATCTTGCAGGTGATGGATTATTCTTTCCT
>NW_004528454.1:2412-3208 GCF_000260255.1 Octodon degus
ACAACCCTTGTTGTATAGGTCCTGCTTTACCTTGGTCTTAACCATCCAGCAGAGAAGTATAAAAATGAATTGTAAGAAGTAATACCATGCTGTTATGTTGAGCTGTAGGAGACTCAGGTCAACAATTTCTGACATTGCCAGTGAAGCAGAAGACCCAATGCTATTATGGACTACTGGACTCTTTTAGAATATTTTGCAGAGTTAACACACCTATAATTTTCAAATAAGGGAACTAAACAAGAAAAGGGGATAGAGATGAGTGTCCATTTTGTATCTGTGTATTCAAAATGATTAGGATAGATATATAGTTACATTCTCTTAATGAGTAGATGGATTTGCTCTAATAGTGTTTGTAAAAGAATATCATGTCCTCATGTTGTATAGCAATTAACCTCTAGGAAAAATGTATGCAATGTGTTAATTATTGAAACTGTTCTACCAATTTAGTTTGAAACTGTCTCATTGCCATTTATTTATCAATAAAATTATGGAAAAAATCCCACAACAAATTGCTAGTTGAAGAAAAGTGTTATATGAAATAACTATAAGAAATAATCTGTCTGTGTAATATTAACTCATAAATTCTGACCAATTTGTGATAGCATTTAGCAAAAGTCATTTGAATTAACACAAAATACTTTCACATTTTTGGACAAATAATGGGAAATATGCATAAATTACATTCCTTATACCTAAGGTCTCCCAACTTTTCTCCTCCTCTTCCTCCTCTTTATTTTTTTGGGGGGTTAGGGGGAACCAGGGACTGAACTCAGGCCCTTGTGCTTGCCAGGGAAGC
>NW_004528455.1:0-1711 GCF_000260255.1 Octodon degus
TCTGCAAAAAAAAAAAAAATTTATACAGTGATCATTGATTTCCCTTAATTTTCATATTTCTTCTTTTCATAATCTAAAAGCAGAAAATATGAATTACATGACAAATATATGAATTTCAGTTTTATTTTTTACTTTATCTAGTGTGTAAGTATCATTACTGTGCAAAGTAAAATCCTAGGACAGTGGTGGTGAACACAGTTCCATAGCAGGATATTTGGATCATTGAAAGCTCTAGAAGATTTACCATCAGTACCATAGGAGATGGCTCAGTTCTTAAATTATTGATTTCCATCATTGAGTCAATTTTTAAATTTAAAAAAAAATCAGATACTTGGATAGGGGAACAGGAGAAGGGAGGGATAAAGGAAGGGAAAAGTGAAAAAAGAAAATGAGGAAAGAAGGAAAACATGGAAACAAAGCTTTTTGTAAATGGGGAAGGGAGAAAGGGTTGAAGGGAGGGAGGGTAGGGGTTGGGAATAAAAATAAGTTATGTCATGTACAGGGACAGATTCTCTATGATGAATGTGATCATTATGTATGTCTAAAATGTACCAGTAAAATTTGATTGGAAAAATCTCCAGATACTACTGGGCATGATAGTGTATACCTGTAATCCCAGCACTTGGGAGGCTGAGGCAGGAGGATTGCTGTGAGTTTGAGGACATCTTGGTCTACCTAGTGAGTTTAGGACCAGCCTGAACTGCATAGCAAGACTTTGTGTCAACTTACCCTCCCAAATCAGATATTATTTCAAAGGAAAACATATTGTAGTTTATAGTTCAAAGTCATTCTTCTAAATATAATTTACTATCTTTTTCTGTTTCACTTAGGAGCACGGATGTAAAAGTGCCACCTATTCCAGACCATAAATTAATAGTCAGTGTGCCCTGTGTTCTTCACTCACATAAGCCACCTCTTGCTGGTATGTCTTCTGAAATACAATTGTTGCGACTTTTGAAAAACTTTAGTTTTTTTAGCATTAGGAATTGAACTCAGGACCTTGTACTTGGCAGGCAGGCACGATGCTGCTGAGCTATATTCCTGGCCCAGCCCTGAAAAACTTTAAAAAGGATTCATTTTAACATTTGAATGGTTGATAAATTTGGAAATTAAATCATATATGTGTCATTTTCTATTCTAAAATTTTAGAGCAGGTTTGATAGCAGAATTTATGCAGTAGAGAGTAGGTTAGCTTTCAGTTCCCTCAGCTTTTCCCAGTTCCCCTTCCTACTGGCTGCCCCATCACTGCTGGACTGATAGGAGACTGATGGGCCTTGGATGATGTGCTTTTTAAATTATGGAGTTCCTGCATGGAGTCAAGATTTATATTTGTTTTTAAAAATCAGATGCTATTTGACAGGGAAAATATCGTGGCCTGTAATTCCAAGTCATTGTTTCAAGTGTAATTTACTACCTTTATTCACTAGGTTTTATTCTGTAGGAGGTTTTGCTGCAGTTGCAGGTTTCAGAGCAAGATGGTTGCAAGTCCCTTGGTATGTGGTGGAAGCCCTCAGCTGTTTACTTGTTAAGAGGAAATGCTGCTTTTCTGAAACTGCACAGGTGGTCCCTGCTCATGCTTGGTTGTCTGAGTGCTTCCGCGTCTGCTCACTGCTGAGTTCTTTATATATTCTATTCTTACACATTTTAAAATAGTATCAATTTGTCACATGTCTTGTCAGATGACCTATTCTGTGTAATTGTAGACTTTTTT
>NW_004528455.1:2856-3329 GCF_000260255.1 Octodon degus
TCATTCCCAAATCCAACACCCACTGGAGGCAGGAGGCAGGAGGCAGGAGGCAGGAGGAGACAGGGCAGCCCCCACCACAGCTTCTGCATACAGTGAGGCCTGCTGGGAAAACAGAACATGAATGGGAAGCTACAGAAGTATTAAACAACAGCAAGAACAGGATAATGGGCACTAGAGAGAAAAAGGAGGTCTGAATTTAGCAAGGTAAATTAAGGTCCACGGTTCCTGAGGGACTGAATGCACAGAGCCGAAAACGTCCCGGAGATGGGGTACCAACGAAGTGTGTATTCTCATGTACAACCGCAGCTCGGAATTTCAGCCCACACACATCCCACCTTGAAACTCAGTGTTATCAAGGCCCCTGATGGCCTCCACTGCATCTTCTGCCTGCTCCATGTGTACAAAGGCATAATCTTTCACGATGTCACATTCGATGACTGGACCATATTCCTCAAACTTGGCCCGAAGCTCTT
>NW_004528456.1:0-1317 GCF_000260255.1 Octodon degus
TTAGCAAGTAGGAATCTTCAAAGGTAACGCCAAAGGGAAGTACAGTACTACATTAAGAGCTTGTGAGCCTTTGGTCATAGTATCTTTTGTCAAGGGTAACCCCTCTCTCATCATATGGAATTGTTTGTCAGTGGGCCAGGGAGATGGCTCAGTAGAATGAGTACTTCCCTGGCAAGTACAAGGGCCTCAGATCAATCCTTGGTTCCACAAAAAAAAAAAAAAAAAAAAAAAAAAGAATTGTTTGTCGACATTTTTATAAAACAAATCATCCCCCCGCCTTTTTTTTTTTTTTCCCAGTATCGGGGATCAAACCTGGGTCCTTGTGCTTGCAGGGCAGGCACTTGTGATGCTGAGCTATCTCTCCAGCCCAAGCCAACCTTATTAAAATTAAAAGCTGAATCATGTACACACCCCTGTTCTGTACATCTTAGCAGGTATTTCTGAAATTCTGGGACCTCCTGATCTGCACACTGCTCTGCCTGCCTCATATTTTCCATGCTCTATTAGTAGAAATGTGGAGCCAGCCAGTACTGGCCCATTTCCTCGGTCCTAGCCATGGTGGCTAATTGTAAATGTCAACCAGACTAGGCTACTCTTTAGGCTACAGTGCACCCAGATATTTGGTTAAGCATTTTTCTAGGTGTGTCTGTGAGGTGTTTATGTGTGAAATTAACATTGAATCAGCAGACTGAATAAAGCAGATTGTCTTCTTCAATTCACGGAAGGTCTAAATAAAATATAAAACTGAGTAAGAAGCAAATCTCCCTCCACCCTGACTCCACTGTCTTCAGTCTGAGACATTGGTTTTGTCTTGTCCCTGGGCTAGGGATGGAAGTTACACAGTTGACTCTCCTGGGTCTTGGACTCAGAATGAACGCATACCAACCCTCCTCCGGGGTTGGAACTTTTAAGTCTCCATAATTGCATCAGCCAATTCCTTATAATCTCTTTCTGTGGATGGTTGGATAGTAACACATTTTTCTAATGTTTCAATACATAGTTACAACATACATAGATTATACATATATATGAATAAATATAGATGGATAGAGAGATAGCTGATAATCACCTATTGGCTCTGTTTCTTCAGACAGCTCTAATACAATGGGCAATGTGACCATAAATTTCTTCCTGGAGCAACCTGATGTACACCTCAATACATTCCTTTTTCCTTTTTCTGGGTATATGTACAGTTGATTCATTAACATTGAACTTCTGGCCAATGAAACTAACTCATCTGAATGCACCTCATCTTACACCCACCCTTTTCCTCATGGGCATACTGCAGCCTTCTTATATTTAGAAACCCTACACAAC
>NW_004528456.1:2162-3269 GCF_000260255.1 Octodon degus
CTATACCTAAATCCTATGCTGGGGCTGTAGCAGTGATTTTCATCAGTGATTTTCTAGCTTGTGTTGGGCTAGTACACATACCTGTCTGCAACCTGGGCTCAAATCTTTCCCAGCTCTTAACTGGATAATTAAGTTCCCTGTAAGTGTTTTGAGATTGAAGTAGTAGGGCCAGGAGTTGGCTTGCTGAGAAAACGACCCTCCTGCTCATGCAACTCATTTCTCTCTCCAGGATTTACTTACTCTGAGTCAACCTGATACTTCTGTTTGATACTGGAGGGTTTCTGGACACCTTGATATATGGAAAAATGAATCATAAAGCATTCTATTCTGGAAATCTCAGTCCTATAGTTGTCTAACAGACAGTAGTCAGGGAATTCAATTTTTAGCAGGGTCTGGTAGCAAGCCATGAGCTGTTTCTTAAAATGGAAATTGTTGCTAATAGTATATTGCATAGCTTTGCTCTAATATCCTATTATTTAATCAGAACTGGCTTCAGGCTCCATGTACACTTATGCTCTGAGTCCTGCTCAAAGATGGCAATCAACAGCATTTTAGATCACTTGATGTGTATGCTGCAGAAAGAGGCCTAAATGTGATTTAGGAAAGTAGAAATCTTACTGGTAGTAGGTTCATATTTTCAAATAATATCAGATTATATCTTCATATATCTATATCCATATTTTCTGTTTATCTGAGTTGGGTAACCACGTATTTCCTAATTCCAGTTCATCCTTAACAGAGGTGGACCAGCAAGATGTTGAATCTCTAGAGGGTAAGTGTGGTGAATTAGCTAATGGTCACCCTGCAGCAGTCAGCTGAGCTGACTCAGCATGTGGGGGGTATGGAAGACCCACCTGAGGACTGTTGCCAGAAGCACAAAAGGAGAACAGGCAAAGATGGAGATCTCCAAGATGGAGGCTGAAGTTACAGAGGCAAGTGTGGGCGCTAGTGCAAGGAAACTGGGAAGAAAAGAGGGAAAAGCTGAGAGAAATTGGGCGTAGCAGCAGTGGTTTCTAGGCAGAGCAGAAGGCAAGGTGTACAAATGGGAGGGAATGGGGCAAGTAGGTGGTTATCATCACTGTGACTATCTGGAATGGTAACAGCACC
>NW_004528457.1:0-3310 GCF_000260255.1 Octodon degus
TATCTTAAAGAATAAATAATTTCGTGTCTTGAAAAAAGTGGAGAAATAAATATAAACTTTTCTTTTGCTACTGTGTAACTTTTTTATTTGTATGGCTGCTTGTGGAAGAGTTATCAAAAAGAAAATACTCTTTTTTAGTTACAAAATACCTTAAAATCTGAGAACAGAGGAAGAAATATAACTTATTATTTTGTGTACCTTTATGATGTGTCCCAGCAGAGTGGGAATATTTGTCCCATTTCCCAAATACACCAATTTATGGCTACTTGATAGGGTGCAGAAACACTGAGTTTGGCTGTGGTCACCCCAGCAACTCTGATACAATCCACTTCCTTCACTCATGAGCAAGGACTTGTAGATGGGAAAATCCCCACCCTGCCGAAGGAAGAGTAACTATTCCCTGAGAAAACTCAAATACCATTTCAACCCCCCATGGTCTAGCTCCCCAAAACTACCTGTTAATTAAAATCACAGAGAGTTTAAAAATGTGAGTTTTTCAATGGATGAAAACCTTAGTATGAGAGGAAAAAGACAAGAAGGAGCATGAGTTTTTAGAGGCGAGAAAGTAAAGAAAAAAAGAAAGAAAATGATTGGGCCCTTCTCGGAGTGCATAAGTCTATTTAGGTACTATGAAATACTCACTTTGAATATTCTACTGGTATTTTTTCAAAATATATTATGATTCATAGATTATTTTTCTGAATAATCTGTTTAATTTCATAAATAATCATTAAAGAATTAAATAGTAGGTACAAAATTGAAGTCATAATATACTCAATATTTATCACTCAAATATAATAGCTACTCCTTTTCTAGATATCTTTCCAAAAGAGTTAAAGACATCGTACCACAGTGATGTATGCATACATTTATAGCAACACAATTCATAATTCATAAATCTTAACAGCAGGTTATATGTCCATTAACAGCTGATAGATAAAAAATGTGGTATTTATACACAATATGTAGTATTCTGCCATAAAGGAGATACTTGAGTCATTTGTCAGAAAATGGATATACCTTGAGACCATAACATTAAGTGAGTTCATACAAGCTTAAATACCATATAGCTTCCCAATATACACATACACACACACACACACAAACACACACAGAATTTTACTAAACAAAATGATAGAAATTCAACAATGGTTGTTATATTAACTATTACTGTTTTTGAATTAGTTGCTTAGTGTACCAGATATAAGC
Source organism: Octodon degus (assembly GCF_000260255.1). Classification (NCBI taxonomy): domain Eukaryota; kingdom Metazoa; phylum Chordata; class Mammalia; order Rodentia; family Octodontidae; genus Octodon; species Octodon degus. Next base: position 1,210 of record NW_004528457.1, read on the forward strand.
ATGAAAAATTGATCCAAACAATTATTCAAAATTCGTAAAGAGACAACAAAAAAGTTAAGCATAAAATTCTTTAAATAGACTAGCAGAAGTCAACAGTGCAATTGTCCAAGCTATCCTGTTATATGTAGATAGATGAAAGGTGATAGATAGATGGATAGATAGATAGACAGATTTCTTTTACCCTTCTTTGTTTATTTTCTCCCTTCTCTAGTCCCTATTACCCCTTAACTTTGAAGAGATTCTTCTCTCACTGCATCTATTATACCTTTCAGATTTCACTTATTCTTCCAAGTTCTTTCACTAGAAAGACAAGATATTTATTCATGTAAGTCTGATTTATTTCACTTATGAATATGGTTTCTAGTTTCAACCATTTACATATTAAAGCTCCAAGTGTGTGGGTTTTTTTATAGCTGAGTAATTCTCCATTGTATAAAAATACCACAATGTTACTATCCTTTCCTTAGTTGATGGGTATTTAACTTTTTCCCAAGATTTAGCTAGTTCAAATTGTGTCACTAGAAACATGGGTGCACATATAATATTGTGGTATGATGTTTTCAGTTCTTTTGGAAAAATTCACAGGACAATTGCTGGGTTGAATGGGATTGCTCCTCCTAATTTTTTATAAATCTCCCGCACTGATTTCCATAATGGTTGTACCAGTCTAAACTCCACCAACAGTGGAGAGGAGGTCCTTTTCCCCACAGCCCATAGCTCCTCCAGCATTTGTTACTGGTTTACATCTTCCTTTTTATTTTTCAGTTTACTTCTTGAAGTTAGCCATTGTTTCTGAGGTGAGATATATTCTCAGTGTTGTTTTAATTTGCATTTCTTGAAAGACCAATGATGTTGAACATTTTTTCCTATATTTGCTTAACTTTTGCCTTTCTTTATCTGAGAAGGATATATTTATCTCGCATACTTGTGTTTGATTGGGTCTTTGAATTTTGTGGAACCAATTTATTTTTTATATATATTCTAGACAGATGTGCTTTGTCTGAGGGACTGTCAGCTAATTTTTTTCCCAATTTGTGAGTTTTCTTTCTACTCAGTTGTTGATTTCTTTTGACATGCAGAAACTTTTCAAAAAGATGAGAAAATAGTTGTTGATTCTTTGAAGTATTTCTGGTGTAGTTTAGCTTTTGTTCATAAAATCTCTGTCTGCCCATATATTTTCAAGATTTCTACATACTTTCTTCTCAAGAAGATTTAGTATTTCTGGTTTTTTTAATAGTATACACATTTTTATTCAAAGATAATTCAAGAAAGACATGTTTTGGTCATCTTTAAAGTCAGATTAATTGAAGATCTCAGAAAAACTGACCAACCACCACACGTCGCTACTCACAGAAAGCTGTCTCTTCTGTTAATAGCAGCTAAATGGACACACACAGGAAAAGCTCTTAAGACCATGCAAATTCTGTTGAATTCCATACATTCATTATAGTCATCAAAACCTGCAGTTATAGTCATGCCAAAGTGTTACCTTGAGAAAAAAGTTAAAAACACACCAAAACATGACCGAGATTAAACTAAAGAAAATAATAAATAAGTATAATTTATATTTTATTTAAAAAAGTTTGGCATCACACACATTCAAGTGTGTCACACCATTTTCATTCCTCAGAAGTGGCATTTTAAAGTGTTAAGCATTGTTAAATATCAAAAAATACAACTCTGTTTTACAACGTAGCACTGGCATAATTCAAAGTACTGTGCCATTATAAATAGGATAATCAAGTTTCAAACACCTTTTCAAACATGTTTAAGGGAAAGCATATAGACACACATTTATATGCACATGATTTATTATATTCATGTAATCAAAGATATTTAAAAAAACAAACAGTTTTATTCCTCAACTACTTTGTATACTTACGTAGATTTTAATACCTTTTCCAAGATTCTCAGTTCCTGGGTAACATAGATTTTTCAAGAGAAGGAATAAAGATAAAATTTAATTTTACAAGGACACTCTTATCCTCCTTCACACGATAATCCAGTCACTCAAGGCTGGCAGGAGCCAGTCTGTAGGAAAGCAACTGTTGGCTGGGGCCGCAGAGCAAGCGCTGCAGTCCAGGTTTCTTAGGAAAATTCA
>NW_004528458.1:0-888 GCF_000260255.1 Octodon degus
GTACAGCAATTAACCACTAAGAAGAATGTATGCAGTGTGTTGGTTATTGAAACTGTCCTAGCGATTTGATTTGAAACTGTCTCATTCCAATCTGGTTATCAATAAAATTATGAAAAAAAAGAAAAAACTGGGCTAGAGCCAACTTCATCATCTTCTTCTTCATCATCCTCATCCTCTTTATCTTCTTTCTCCTCTTCATCCTCATTTTTATCCTCCTCCTCCTCCTCCTCCTCCTCTTCCTCCTCCTCCTCCTTCTCTTCCATTGTCTTGCCTTTTTCAGCCTTGATGATTCCCTTTTTGCTGCATCAGGTTTTCTTTTAGCCTGGTAGGCAGTGATGTCCTTTTCATACTTTTCCTTCAGCTTAGCAGCCTTCTTTTCACATGGCTGCTTGTCATCTGCTGCAGTATTACTCTAATTTTCTCCAAGTTTCTTTGCTACATCACCAATGGAGAGACCAGGATGTTCTCCTTTAATTTTTGGGTGACATTCAGAACAGAACAAGAAGAAGACCAAAGAAGTCCTCTTGGGCACATTGGGATCCTTGAACTTCTTTTTTGTTTTTCCTTTAGTAGGAATATAAGTTTTCACTTCTCTTTCCTAATGAGGTTTGTCCACTTTTGCCACGTCTTCAAATTTTCCTCTTTATTTATCAGGCATGGTCTTCCACCTCTCTGAGCACTTCTTAGAAAGCTCTGAAAAGTTAACAGAAGCATCCAGGTGCTTCTTCTTGTGCTTCTCTTGGCAAGTTTGCACAAAGAATGCATATGATGACATCTTACCTCTCAGCTTCTTCGGATCTCTTTTGCCCATGTTTACTTGTTTTCTTCAGCAAGGTACGGCATTGCCCAGTGCCCATCTGGCTCTCACTTGCCCCGGTGCTGTCTCTG
>NW_004528458.1:2389-3366 GCF_000260255.1 Octodon degus
GTTTCTTTTCATTTAACTTGTACAACACTATTTATTTTATATTTAAGCAACCTAAATCCTGGAACAAATTCATAACCTGCTTACTGTTACAACTGATGTAAGCAGAACAGCAAGGACTTGAAGACCTCTCTGTTCTCTGAAACCATAGGAACTCTTCTGTCTTGCCTTCCTGTAATACATTTCAATGTCACTAGAAAAGCACAAATTGTGGCTGCAGGAAAACCTGTGAGCACTGCAGCCAAGAACGAGAGCTGCAACAAGTGCTAAGGGGTCTGTTCAGTACCGGATGAGTGGATGTCAGTGAGGCCAGCTATGGGGCAGCTTCGGATGAGAGAATCAGATCATGTCACAGTAACAGGAAAGAAGGCGCTCATTCATTTTTTGCCCAATATTTATTGGGTGCTAGGTGCTAGATGCTCTTCCAAGTTCTAGAAGTACAATGCTGATTTTCATAGACAAACTGTTCTTATTTAATTTAAATCCTAGTCATGAAAGTGAGGAGCAACAGAGATTAAGAGAGACAGACATACTAATAGTGTTTGGACAGGATATCATATCTGCATGTTGTACTATGAATCACCACTACGAAGACAACACTATGCAATACATTAATTATTGAAACTGCCCTATTAATTGATATTGAAACTGTCTCATTGCTATTTGTTTCTCAATAAAATTTATTTTAAAAAAGAGACAGACAGACACAAAGACAGACATGAGACAGAGAGACAGACACAGAGTGAAAATATTAAATGAAGTAAAGGCTGTATTTGAAAAATTATTTAGTGAGATGAGAGCAAAAGAAATTTGTTAAATTTTCATAAACTTCATATATAAGACACAATGTTTGTAGCTAAATGTATGCATAAGTTTATTATAAATTAGGGCAGCATAAATTATGTGTCCTGTACAAACTTTATGTAGTAATAAAGTGTACAGTAGCTTTTATTTTAAACTACACACAGCCTTTGAGTCTC
>NW_004528459.1:0-452 GCF_000260255.1 Octodon degus
ATGTACCTTGGTAGTGTCCCAAATTTTCTGATCAAGAAGATTATGGGGCCAAAGAGGAAAGTGATCGATGACATAGAGTGTGCCTAAGGAGAGTCGCTTGGAGAGAAAACACTCTCTCAGGCTTTCAGAGAGAGCAGTTTGGCCAAGCAATGGCCGTGACTCATCTACATGGCTGCACTGACAAAGGTTCTACAATCTGAGGTACAGTATCTCAGGATAAATCCTGAGGGGATTTTACTGACTTTCTCAGACCAAAAAGCTACAACTCTTATTGCACAGGTCCTGCTTTACCTTGGTGTTATCCATCCAGTAGAAAATTATGAAGACAAAATATAGGAAGTAAAGCCATGCTGTTATGTTGAGTTGTGGGGGAATCAGGTCATTAATTTCTGACACTGCCAGTTAAACCGCCGACCCAATGCTATTATGGTCTAGTGGACTCTTTTAGAATA
>NW_004528459.1:2057-3258 GCF_000260255.1 Octodon degus
ATGTGGTGCTGGGGGATTGAACTGCGGTCCCTGTGCTTTGCTAAGCTTGTTCTAAGTAGGTGCTTTAGACCACTGAGCCATCTCACCAGCCCCCAGGTTAAATCTTTAGTGATTTCACTTATATGAGAAACTCAAATTATAAATGAAGAGCAAGCTAAAAGATAGATAACAGGAAGTGGAAAGGTGGATCTCTCCCAACTGGAAATCAGATCAAGAAATGAAGAAGTACAGCAAGGAAGATTTAAGAAGGGGGAATTAGGGTGTGTAATGTACGTGGGCCACCTCCACACAATCAATGTAACTATCATGTACTGCAAACACATACTGATATAAATATTTTTAAATAAAAATGAGTTGGTACATCTCCCCACAAAGACCTGCTTACATAGATTTCTATACAAATTGGAAGTATAAAGCAAGGGTAGCCAGAATCCTCAAAATTGCACCAGCTGGCATGAATTTGTGGGTATCTTCTTCAAAAGAATATAAAATTTGATTGGTGTCACTTAACAAAGAGCCATGGAGCATCTGCCACGTGGATGTCACTGTGCAAGGCACAGGTGATCACCAAGAGGTAGTCTCTGTTTCCAAGGAACTCGGGCTTAACAAAAGAAATAGACTCAGGATCAAAACTGTGAAATTTCAACTAATATAAAAAAAACACTACAAAGCAAACAAGCAATGAATTCTGTATGAGTTCAAAACACGAACATGTAGACAGAAGAGATAAGGGGTGCCACTTCTGGGAAGAGGAGTCACTCATGCACTGTCACACAGTACAGAACTTCAGAGGTATGTGGCAAAGAGAGTGCCTTATTGGGGCTGAGAGCTGTATTACAGGACGCCTGGGGAAAAGCCTGTAGTGAGATTAGAGAGAAAGAGAGAGACACTTTTGAGAACCTTGTTACTAGGCTAATGGAGAAAGACTATGAAACTTTGGAAAGAGTTGAGTACTCTACGTAGTTATAATAAGATCTGAAATGTACTGTGTCACCCAATTGGTTTTATATTTCACATAGTGTGTGTGTGTGTGTGTGTGTGTGTGTGTGTGCACGCACAAGTGCACATTCATCCTTATTGTTATGGTTTTGTTTTTAGGTAATATTGCAACAATTAGAGCCATAATAATTGCAATAAAGAACACTAAAACATGGGGTTACTTTTTGTACTTTAACTAGAAGAACTGAAGAGAACATGCCTG
>NW_004528460.1:0-3275 GCF_000260255.1 Octodon degus
TCTCTCTCTCTCTCTCTCTCTCTCTCTCTCTCTCTCTCTCTCTCTGATAATCTCATAGAGCTGGGTCTAGCAGTGTGTCTCAGCTTACCGGGTCTGGATCTATCACTTTTGAACTCATCTAGCTGGGCCTGGCTTGAGTCTGGCTTCTGTGCTTGTCTTCTTCCTGCTGCAGCCCATGAAGTGAACCTGCTGTGCCCCACTGGAAAGCTGTTCTGCTCCTGGATTAGCTGGCTGGATCTCACTCCTAGCCTCTCTGCTGGGAGTTCTGCCTCAAGGTTCCACACCAGGCCTGACTGCAGACTGGAGGGAGGTTACAGGGGTCAGAGGGTCCCACACACCTGGCCTGTGCACTGGCTGGAGGCAGGAGGTTCTGGTGGTTAGTGAGTCCTACACCCTGGGCCTGTCCACTGGCTGGAGCCATTAGTACATTTTAGATACACATAATAATAATATTCATCATAGGGGTTTGTACCTATATGTGATATATCTTGCTTCCTTTTTTCCATTCCCCTACCCTCCTTACCACCTCCTTCCTCTATTTATTTACAAAAGTTTTGTTTCCATTTTTTCTTCTGTTTTTTTTTCTTGGCCTTTCTCTTCTTTCCCTTCCCTTGTTTCCCTTCTCATCTGAATATTCTCTCCCCATTTTGTATCTATTATATATTTTGATCCTTATTTGGATGCTCACATCAGAGAAACCATGTGATGTTTTAATATGTGTCTATGATTTATTTCACTTAAGAGTATGTTTTGAAGGTGCATCCATTTACCTAGAAATGTCTCAAGCTTCTCCTTCCTTATGGTAGACTAGTATTCCATTGTACATTTTAAAATACCTATCCTCTATATCTATTCATCAGCTGAACATTTGGGCAGCTTAGAAGATTTAGCTATTACAAACTGTGCTGCAATAAACATGGTGTGTGTATACATTTGGAATGAGACTTTTAATTCTTTTGGGAATATACCAAGAAGCAGAAGTGCTGATACTGGGCATTCTTGTCTTATTTCTGATTTTAGAGTGGAAGTTTTCAGTTTTTGACCATTTTTTTTGAAAATGTTGACCATTGGTTTGTCATTGATAGCTTTTATCAGGTTGAGATAGCTATATATTTCAATTGTCTATAGGGTTTTATCAGGAATGGGTATTGAACCTTGGTCAAAGGCTTTTTCTACATCTATTAAGATGATTGTATGGTTTTTGTGCTTGGACCTCTTAATATGGTATATTACATTTATTGATTTGGGTATGTTGGATCACCTCTGCATCCTTGGTATATATCCTGCTTGGTAATGGGGAATAATCTTGATGACTTACTGCAATCTGTTTGCCAGCATCTTATTGAGGACTTTTTTGTTTTTAAATTTTAGGGAAGGGTCTATAGGGTGTTCAGGGTCTCACTACTAGATCAGAATCATAGTGATCCACCTGTTTAGATCCTCCTAAGTGCTGGGATTACAGGTGTGCATCACCACGTCTAGTCTCAATTGTCGTCTCAGCATGTCCTGGGGGCAGGGCCAGCAAGGTAGGCCGGGGACCGAACCCCAACCCCTGCGCCTGCTTGCAAGCACTTTAATCTGATGAGCTATTTGGCCGGCCCTCTTATTGAGGATTTTTGCATCTATCCAATACAGAGATTGACCTGCAGCTCTCTTTTTGGTTGGATCCATGTCTGGTTTCAGTATTAGGGTAACATTTGCTTCCAGGAATGAATTTGGGAATATTGCTTCCCTTTAAATTTCATTAAAGACTGTGAGAAGTAGTGACATTGGGCCTTCTCTAAATAGCTAATGGATTTAACAGTGACTCCATCAGAACCTAGGCTCTTTGGGGGTAGTTTTTTTCTTAGTTGATTCTTAAAATTCATTGACTGATATTGGTTTATTTAAGAAGTTTTATATCTTCTTGATTCAGTTTTTGTAATTCATATATATCTAGAAATCTGCCCATTTCTCCCATGTTTTCCATCTTATTAGAATACAGTGTTTTGTTCTGTTTCTTTGTTTTGAACCCAGGATCTTATGCTTTCCAGGTAGGTGCTTGTGCCATTGAACTATTTCCCCGGCCCCAGAATACAGGATTTTTCAGTATTAATGTTCTGGATTTCTGTAGGATTTGTTGTAATTTCACCTCTTTCATTCCAAATTGCATGGATTTGAGTGTTTCCTTTTTTGATAATGTTGTTAAGGATTCATCAGTATATTTCATCTTTCAAAGAACCAACTCTTTTATGCATTGATTCTTTGTGTTGTTTTTTATTCTCCATTGCATTAATATCTGTTCTGATTTTCATCCCTCCCCCATATGAGAATTGGGCCTGACTCACTTTTCACTTTCTAGATGCTTGACATCCAATAATAGGTTGTTCATTTGAGCTCACTCTGTCTTTCTGATAAGGGAAGTAACTGTTATAAACTTCCCTCATAGGACTATATTCATTGCGTTCCATAAATTCTGGTATATTTTCTTGGCATTATCATTTAAATGTAGAAACTGTCTAATTTCCTCTTTAATTTCATCTGTGACCCATTGGTTGTTCAGAAGACTGCTATTTAATTTCCATGTGCTTTTGAAGTTCTTGTAGTTTCTTCTGCTATTAATTTCCAATTTCATTATACAGTGGCCTGATAATATAAATAGAATAATATTAATTTTCTTGCATTTACTTAAGCATGTTTTATGAGAAAGTATGTGGTCTTTTTTGAAAAAGTCTCATGTGAAGCTGAGAGGAATGTGTATTCTGATGTTGTGAGGTGGAACACTCTGTAGACATCTACTAAACCCATCTGTTCAAAAGTTAGCTTCACTTTCAATATTTCATTGTTGACTTTTGTCTAGTTGATTTGTGAATGTAGGATATTGAGTTCTCCCATTACAATTGTATTAGTGTTTGTTTGGTTTTTCATGTTTGCTAATATTTGTGTTATGTAGTTACCCAAGTATTTGGTGTGTATATATTTGTGATAGTTTTCTCTCCCTCTTAGATTGTTTTCTTAGCTAGTATGTAGTGACTCTTCATCTCTTTTGATGAGTCTTGACTTGAAAGTCACTCAGTCTGCAAATAGAATGTTTCCTGTTTTTTGTTTTCTGGGTTCCCATTACATGAAGTATTTCTTTCCATCTTTGATGTTCAGTTTATGAATTTTTTAAATATTTAATTTACAACATATTGTTTTTAATATACAACATATTGTTGAATCTTGTATATGTTTAACAACATAAACTTTACATTTATTTTGTTTTTAAGGAAAAACAGAACTTTAAAATAATACAG
>NW_004528461.1:0-513 GCF_000260255.1 Octodon degus
GCCTTGAACTCGCAGTAATCTTCTTGTCTCAGCCTCCTGAGTGCTGGGATTACAGGCATGTGCCACCACGCCTGCTAATATCTTTTAACAGATAAATTTTCTCTCCATCTCTTCCCATCCCTACCATATCCCTCCCTCCATCACTTTTCCTGGCTTTCTTTCTTTTATTGGGGGGGGGGTGGCTCAGCCCACCCTGAGGGCACGGCATGTGGTGTTGGGAATTGAACTGTGGTCCCCTGAGGCTCCTAAACTTGCCTAAACAGGCACTTTAGACCACTGAGCTATCTCTCCAGCTCCTCCTGTTTTCATTATTATGTTTAGTTCATGTTTATGATGTATAATGATTACATTCATGGTGGGTATTCGGTACATGTACACAACACATCTCCAACCTTTTTGCTTCCTTTCCCCCACCTTCTATCCTCACCCTCCATCTCTGGGTCCCCTTCGCATTTGCAAAAGCTCCAGCTCCCTGCTGTCTTCTACCAGCCCTTTTACTTTTCTCTTTATTTG
>NW_004528461.1:2358-3503 GCF_000260255.1 Octodon degus
AAAAAAAAACAGGCATGATGGGGCCTGCCTGAGATGGCAATTGAGACGGGGCATGGTGGCACACCTGTAATCCTAGCTCTTGGGAGGCTGTAAACAGGGGGATCACTACAAGTCCAATCTAGTAGTGAGACCCTAAACACCCTGTAGTCCCTTCCCTAAAATACAAAAAGAGGAAGGAAGGAAGGAAGGAAGGAAGGAAGGAAGGAAGGGAGGGAGGGAGGGAGGGAGGGAGGGAGGGAGAGAGAGAAAGAGAGAGAGAGAGAAAGAAAGGAAAGAAAGAAAATAAAACCAGGCAGGGTGGCACACGCCTGTCATCCCAGCACTTGGGAGGCTGAGGCAGGATTGCTGCAAGTGTGAGGCCAGACTGGGCTACATGGTGAGTTCAAGCCCAGCCTGAACTGCACAATGAAACCCTGTCTCAAAAAACCTGCCCATGCAGCTGCTTTACTTTTTTTTTTTTTTTTTTTTTGTGGAACCAGGGATTGAACTCAGGCCCTTGCACTTGCCAGGGAAGCGCTTACTCCACTGAGCCATCTCCCCGGCCCCTAGCTGCTTCACTTTTGCTGAGAAACCTGGGAGCTGGGTCTGAGCAGCAGCAGCTGGCGTCTTGTTGACTCAAGCTGATTTCCAAGGGTTCATCTGGAGTCCAGGTTCACGAGTCAGCCCACCAGGGGGTGGGGCTGGCTGGCATGTGGTGCTGGGGGACTGAACCGCGGTCCCTGGACTTTGCTAAGCTTGTTCTAAGTAGGTGCTTTAGGCCACTGAGCCATCTCACCAGCCCTACTTCTCTTTAATAATATACCCTGTGGGCCAGGTATGGTGGCACATGCCTGTAATCCTGGTATTTGGGAGGCTGAGTCCGGAGTTCAAAGCCAGCCTGGGCTACAAAGTGAGCTGAAGGGCAGCCTGAATGGCATAGTGAAACCCTGTCTCAAAAAAGACAAAAATAACTTACTGAAAAAAAAATAAATTGAGACAACAAGGTGGCGGGGAGATAGCTCAGTAGAATAAGCGCTTGCTTGGTAAGTGCAGGGTCCTGAGTTCAATCCCCGGTACCACAAAAAACAAAACAAAACAAGACAAAACAAAAACCCCCACAAAAGACAAATAAATAAACAAGATAAAAACAAATAAAAATAACGATA
>NW_004528462.1:0-926 GCF_000260255.1 Octodon degus
AAAGAGAACTACAGGCCAATCTCCCTCATGAACATAGATGCAAAAATCCTCAATAAAATCCTAGCAAATAGAATGCAGCAAATCATCAAGATCATACACCATGACCAAGCAGGATTCATCCCAGGGATGCAAGGATGGTTCAATATTAGAAAATCTATAAATGTAATACACTGTATCAATAGAGCAAAATATAAAAACCGCATGATCATCTCAATTGATGCAGAAAAGGCTTTTGACAAAGTCCAACACTCATTCATGTTCAAAGTCCTACAGAAGATTGGAATAGAAGGCCTCTACTTCAATCTGATAAAAGCCATCTATGACAACCCAACAGCTAATATAATTCTCGATGGGGAAAAACTGAAATCTTTTACTTTCAAATCTGGTACAAGACAAGGATATCCTCTATCACCCCTCCTATTCAATATAGTTCTGGAATCATTAACTAGAGCCATTAGACAAGATGGAAAAATAAAAGGAATAAGAATAGGTAAAGAAGAAGGGAAATTATCATTATTTGCAGATGACATGATACTTTACTTGGAAGAGCCAAAAAACTCCAAGAAACTACTAGAATTGCTACACAAATTCAACAGCATAGCAGGGTACAAAGTTAATACCCAGAAGTCAATAGCATTCCTCTACACAGATAACAAACACACTGAGAGGGAAATTATAGAAACAATACCTTTTACAATAGCACCGTGAAAAATGAAATACCTTAGAATTCATCTAACTAAAGAAATCAAAGATCTTTTCACAGAAAATTACAATACTCTGAAAAAAAGAGATCATAGAGGATTTCAGAAAATGGAAAGATATCCCATGCTCCTGGATAGGAGAACCAACATCAAAATAATGGCCATACTCCCAAAATTGCTGTACAGATTTAATGCAATTCCTATCAGACTACAACCAACATATCT
>NW_004528462.1:1401-2284 GCF_000260255.1 Octodon degus
TATTACTCACCTATAAAGAATAAATTCAAAGCCTTCATATTTAAGTGGATGCCACTTGAAGATAAACTTATAAGTGAAATAAACCAGACCTACATGTGTAAATATCATATTGTCTCCCTAGTATAAGAACTCAAAAGAGGAATTACATATAGAAAGGTACAACACAAATAAAAGGAAAGCAAGAACTTGAGGATTGGACAATGAGGAGTGGGGAAGGAAAAAAGCTGGAAACATGACAGGGGCAAAGCCATGCATTTGTGCACACGAGATGGGCGGGGCAGGGATCCTGGGGGACATCAGCAGGTTTTTGAGACTTGCAGTTCGCTGGTGGGATTCTCACCCTGACTAACTGTATATGGTTGTGCCTGTGAGCCAGGTGGCTGCAATGAGGATGGCGATGTGTAATAGAGGGGTCACGCTTGGAGTGCTTGTCATCCTGGTCTTCTAAATGTGTACTTCTTGTCATGACATACCAATTATTGCCATACTGTCTCTCAAATAAAGGATTTTTTTCTTTTTAAAAAAGGGTAATAATAATAATAAAAAGACACAAGAATAAGAAAAAAAAGTCACAGGTCTGTCCTGTTACAATTCTCTACATGGTTAGATTTCTAAATTTCTTTGTAAAAATATGTAAATGCTGATTTCTAGTTTTTTTGTTTGTTTGTTTGTTTGTTTGTTTTTGGTGGAACCGGGGATTGAACTCAGGTCCTTGAGCTTGCCAGGGAAGCACTTATTCCACTGAGCCATCTCCCCGGCCCCTGATTTCTAGTATTTTAAAATTATTTTTCCTTCATATTCTGTAAGGACTTAAAGTTGAACATATCAATATTTGATGGAAAATACCTGTTCCATGATATGCCAAAGATGTTTGATATTTAGA
>NW_004528463.1:0-500 GCF_000260255.1 Octodon degus
TCTTAGTCACCTTGTGGCCCTTGTTGAGGCCCACGGCCATGGGATAGCGGGGGGCCATGGCTACTCTTTTTCAATGGTTGCTGTGGCGGAAGGCGAGACCCTTTCAAAAAATGAAATAAACTAAAATGAGACAAACCCAAGTCAGTCTAACCTCCCACTTGAAGAAACTAGAACAAATGAGCAAAATAAAACCAGGTAGGAAATAATCAACAAAAAAGCAAAAATTAATACAATTTAAATCAGGAAAATGAAGAAAAATTTTAAAAACACAAAGCAATTTCTTTCAAAATGTGAATGAAACTGAAGAACATTTACCAAGCTAACAGGAGGGGCGCCTGGTGCGATGGCGCAGACCTGTAATCCAGCGCTCAGGAGGCTGAGGCAGGAGAATTACCACAAGGGAGGCCAGTCTAGGCTACACAGTGAGTTCAGGGCCAGACTCAACTGTACAGTAGTACTGTCTCAATAAATAAACAAACAGGGAAGATATAAGTTTTTTT
>NW_004528463.1:2450-3461 GCF_000260255.1 Octodon degus
CATGGTGGTGCCTGCCTGTAATCCCAGTGCCTGGGAGGCTGTAAACAGGAGAATCATCGTTACGAGTTCTCTCTACTCAGTGAGACCCTGCACACAGTGCAAACCCTGTTAAAAAAAAAAAAAAAAAAAAAAAAAAAAGTAGGAATATAGGCTACTTCTTCCTTAATAATGAATATCTACCCCAAAAATCTAGTTTACCTTATCTCATGGTGAAATGCTAAAAGCTTGCCCCTTAAGACTAAAAAAGGTGGAGGAGGAGAAGGAACCAGAGGACGAGGAGGATTGGCAAGGACAGAAGGTTGTCGGGTGTGGCGGCACACATCTCCGACCCCAGCAGTCAGCAGAGGCTGAGGCAGGAGGATCACCATGAATTCAAGGCCAGCCAGACTATGGATGTGAGGCCCTGTCTCAAAAGAAAACAAGGAAGCCGTGTACTGTCAATAATCAGCATGTAATGCTGGAAATTCTTGCCAAAGCCGTAAGACAAGAAAAGAAAATGCATACAGATCAGAAAAGAACAAATAAAATGTTTCTTGTAGCAGATGACATGATTATTTAAGTAGAATGTCTCCAGGCGTTCTGGACAGACAAAAATACGTCCTGAGTACTGGATGCCAGTGAGTTCAGGAAGGTTGCAAAATTAATACACACAACAAATTGCGTATCTTTGTACCAGCAATGAGCACATGAAAAACGGAAAACAGAAGTATAACACCATTTATAATTACTGAAAAAAAGAAAACCCTGAAAGATAACAAAGTTAGAGATAACGAGCTTAGAGAATACAAGTTACAGGACGTCTATGCTGAAAACTACGAAACACTGATGAAAGATGGGGCCGGGGAGATGGCTCAGTAGAATAAGCGCTTGCCTGGTAAGCACAAGGGCCTGAGTTCAATCCCTGGTTCCACCAAAAAAAAAAAAAAAAGACATTTTAACACAACTGGAGAGCCGATGTACATTCTTGGTTGCAAAGATAAGCATAATAAAAATGTCAATTCTCTCCAAAGG
>NW_004528464.1:0-746 GCF_000260255.1 Octodon degus
TTATTATTATTATTGTTATTAGGTGGTACCAGGGATCAAACTCAGGACCTTGAGGTTGCCAGGCAACCACTTACTCCACTGAGCTATCTTCCCCAGACCTTTTTTTAAATTAGAATAATCATTGTACATTTAGAGACTGAATAAGAAATACTGTAAATGTGACTAACTTGGAAAGGTAAGCAGATCATACAATTAAATGTGGCTTTGAAATACATTTTTAAGATTGTGTTTAGATGTCAGTACCCAACTTAGCAAATTCCCACAAAGTTAGGAGGTTTTTATATATGTGTAAATACAAATCTGCATATAAATCTTTTTTTTAAATCAATTTTTATTAGTACACATTTTCTGTATATCCACTTTATAGTCCTTTTGGGAGTAGGTATATATACATAATGCAAATAGATTTGTCTTCTTTTTAATCCCCTTTCAGAGCTCTCTTCTAATTTCTTTATCATTCTTATTGAAATTTTAATCTTAACTCTTGTTATGATGTGCAGTGTTGTATTCTGTGCTTCACACATCTTTATTCTGTTACTGACCACTCCTTCCCTGTGGGCTATTGTGTCACTTCCCATTTGCAAACTATCCATTCCATTGTCTCCTGCCATCCTTCCATGATCTGTTTGTACTTTTCCTTACTCGAATGAGTTTGCCTACAATATTTAAGCTTGTGTCTGGAATATTTCACTCAACATTGTTTTCCTACAAAGGGCTCAAACTTGCACTTTCTCTCTTCTTTCTTT
>NW_004528464.1:2653-3436 GCF_000260255.1 Octodon degus
AATTACAAAACTTTGAAAAAAAAAAAAAAAGAATTACATATGTTTACACATAAGTCCAGAAATCTAACCGTATACAACATTGTTGCAGGACAGTCCCACAATACTCCTTTTCCTGTCTCCTGACTTCATTCACCACCCCCTTTTTAAACAATCATCTACCCAAGAGACAGCATGGCAGCAACTGGCATGTCATGACAAGCAGCATGTATTCAGAAGACCAGAATGACAAGCACTGCAAGCATGAACCTACTATTACAAATTGCCATCTTCAATGCAGTTGCTTAGTTCACAGGTGTCAGTAGATATAGTTAGTCAGGGTGAGAATCCTTCCAATTAACTGCTAGATTTTAAAATCTTCTGAAGATTCTCAGGATCATTGCCTTACCCATCTTGTACATATAACTGCATGGCTTGCCTCTGTCTTGTTTCCTAGCTCTTCTCCCTGCTCTCTCTTCATTGTCTGGTCCTCAAGTTCTTGCTTTCCTTTTAATTGTTTTATACCTTTCTATTTGTATTTCTTCTTTTGAGTTCTTATACTAGGGAAACTATATGATATTTACACATGTGTGTCTGGTTTATTTCACTTATGAATATATCTTCCAGTGGCATCCACTTAAATATAAAAGTTTCAAGTTTATCATTATTTATAGCTGAGTAATACTCCATTATATAAAAATACCACATCTTTTTCATCCTTTCCTCAGGTGATGGGCATCTTGGTTGTTTCCAAGATTTGGCTATCACAAATTGTGCTGCTATAAACATAGGCACACATATATCACT
>NW_004528465.1:0-1166 GCF_000260255.1 Octodon degus
AAGTATTACTCTAATTCCAAAACCACAGGAACATCCAAATAAAAAGGAGAGCAGGTCAATCCCTCTAATGAATATACTTTCAAAAATCTTCAATAAACTACTAGCAAACAGAATGCAGCAAATCATCAAGAGGATTATACATCATGACCAAATAGGATTCAGATGAGGAATGAAGGGACGGTTCACTATACACAAATCCATAAATGTAATGCACTCTATCAATAGTGCCAAGAACAAAAATCTATGATCATCTCCATAGATGCTGAAAAAACTTTGGCAAAGTCCAATACTCATTCCTGATAAAAAATAAACACCTAGAGAGAATTGGAATAGATATTATATTTCTCAAGATAATAAAAGCATCCATTGGAAACTAACAGCCAACATTATACTTATTGGAAAATTCTGAAAGCTTTCACTTTAAAATGAGGAGCAAGACAAACACATCTGCTGTTTCTACTCCTATTCAATATAGATCTGGAAACATTAGACTGAACAATTAGAGAAGAGAAAGAAAGAAAAGGAATAAGTATGGGGAAAAAAAGAAGTGAAATTATCATCATACACAGATGATATGATACCTCATATAAAGCCCCCAAAAAATTTCAACAAAAGTTTTGTAGATTTATTCCCCAATTTCAGTAACATAGAAAGATACAAATTCAACACCTAAAAAACAGTAGCACTTTTCTACCCGAACAGTGAACTCACTGTCAGAGAAATTAAGGAAGTCACACCTTTCAAACTCACATCAAAAAAATACCTTACATCAAAAAAAATACTTAGGAGCCAATCTCACAAAAGTTTTATACAGTGAAAATTACAGTACTCGGAACAAAGAGATTGAAGAGGATTTGAGAAAATTGAAAGATATTCCACTCTCATGGTCAGGAAAATACAACATTGTGAAAATGCCTGTATTCCCAAAATTATTAGACAACGTCCATGCAATACTGATTAAAATGCCATGAGTATACATCAGAGAGCTAGTGAAGACTTTCCTCAAATTCATCTAGAACCAGAAGAGACTTAGAAAATCAAATGCAATCCTGAGAAACAAAGGAAAGGCAGGAGGTATCACAGTCCCTGACCTAAAATTATACTGTAAATGTACTATAATAAAATCAGCATTGTACTGGCATAGAGACAGATCTGAGGATCAATGG
>NW_004528465.1:2441-3239 GCF_000260255.1 Octodon degus
ATAGATACTGAGAAAAGAGAAGGAACTGATTCAAAATAAAACAGCTACTGAGCTGAGGAGGATAGGACAGGAAGTGAAAGAAAGAGATTTATCTATGTGCTAAGTCAAGATGCTGTGGACAACAGTACTGTGGATTTCTGCTGGCCTACAGAAAAGAACAGATACTGCTTAAATTGTTTTATGTCCTGTTTTTTAATTACTTGCTCTTTTTCAGTTTTTAATTTTTTACATATTTGTTCTATTTATTTCTTCCAATTTCACATGCATATATCTGGTAACTATTTGAATAACTAGTTGGCAGATAATGCTAGTATTGCCAACAAATACTACGAAATTCACATTATTTGGTTAAGTGAAATTCTATGGCACTTTTAATTTTTTGTGTCGATACTATTTTGGTACTTTTTTTCAATAATATTTTCTACTTTAAAAAAATCACATGATGTCCTCTGCAATGCAAGTCTAGTGATAACCACTGAGAAGGTGCAAACTATGGCACCATTTTCATATTTGGGGTACCCTATTCAACAGAGTTCTATTGTACCCCAAACTGCTCAATATTGTCTGGTAAAATTAATTAGTTCTCCTGACCTCTTAAATTAATTACTCATGACATAATTACTTTCTTTGATATTCTCAAGCAAGACTCAGACCCTACTTCTAAAAGAACACTTACACCAGAAGATAAATCTGCCTTAGATAAAGTTCCTCAGGCTCTTTCTAATGCTCAGCTTTCTAGAGTTGACCCATTTTTCCAATGCCTTAGATTATTTTTCCAACTCAGTATATGCTCACTAA
>NW_004528466.1:0-655 GCF_000260255.1 Octodon degus
TCCCCAGACCTTTTCTCTGTAATTTTTTTAAAAATTTTGACATATTTTCAGATCCTAAAATGAAAATGTACATGTGTCAAGGACAGACACATGTACTCAGAAAGAACTGAAAAGACCCCTATTTTTGGTAGCTTGTTATGAGACTCCACATAAACAATAATTTAGGATTAAGATAGAATTTGTACTGTCTCTCAAAGCATTAAAATTGTGTCTTAATATATAAAACCATTTGGCAGGAGCAGAAGATTTATTGAATCAAGGAAATGACAAAAATATCTATTAAATTACTAATTGAACACTGAACTAATAGAACTTAGGCTTCACTGGTTACATGTAAAAAATAATACTGATTTCAAAAAACTACTTCAAGAAAATCAATAAACAAAAATATAAAAGTAAAAATAACAGAAAATAATGAATATCATGACACCACCAGATCTTGAGGCATGACCATCTTATTCTCAGAATTTTCTGACAATTACAGAGCAAAATTTATTAACAGAATCGCTCCTTCAGGAAACATAGAGATTTGACTTACTAGATTAAAGTAATACACTAGATATTATAAACATAATCAGCGAACTAAAAAAACTACATTTACTTGTGTTTCTTTTTTCTTTTTCTTTTTGTTTCTTTCTTTTTTTTTTTTTTTTTT
>NW_004528466.1:2265-3175 GCF_000260255.1 Octodon degus
AAGGAACACAGATGATAGAACACATATAGCTGAACAAAATTTTAAATGTCAGTTATAAAGCTTTCCAATAAAATGCATTAAAAGTGAATGGCTTAAAGAATCTATTCAAAAGTCAGAAGTTAATTAATTTAATTATGTGCTATCTGTAAGAGACCCACTTCTTGTCCCAAAATATTTGGATGATAAAATTATGGAAAATATATCATGCAAACAGTAACTTGAAGAGAGCTAGACTAACTACTAATATTCAACAAAATAGACTTTCAGATTAAAAATTCATTCAAAAATAACAAAAGCAGACTGGGCGTGGTGGTGCGTGCCTATAATTCCAGTGCTTGGAAGGCTGAAAACAGGAGGATCACTGAGTCCAATCTGAGTAGTGAGACCCTGTGGACTCTGTATTAAATATAAAAAAGAAGACAAAGAAAATAAGAAAAACATTTTGTAACAGTAAAATACTGTCTATACTTGTCAGCTCTCTTGTTTCTGGGATAAAACACCTGACACTTGCAACCTAAAGCAAGACATGGTTCACTGAACTCACAGTTTCTGAGGACTCAGTCCTTGACTGTCTGGCAGCAAAGCAGAAGCACGACAGCAGAAGGTCATCAAAGAGCTGTTCAGTTCACGGCAGCTGAGCAGAAGAGCACAGAGGAAGCGTGCCAGTGATAGCTACGCCCTCCCACGTGGCCCTGCCTGCTGACTACACACTCCGTCATAAGCACAAATGGATTTACCCACTAATGACTCTGGAGTCCCTCAAATCCAGTCAGTCTCTAGGAGTCTCTCAATAAGACTGAATGGAAGAAGTCTACCCCTTGTCAACTTGATATGTGGCTATATCACCTTCAATTTTTTTTTTTTTTTTTTTTTTGGCCGAATCAGGGATTGAACTCAGGCCCTTGTGCTT
>NW_004528467.1:0-544 GCF_000260255.1 Octodon degus
GCCTTGTTTTCTTGCCCAGTTAAACATTGTTCCCTAGAGAAAAACTTTTTATGTATACAACCTCAAATTAACTAATGAAAATATAACTTTTTTTTGAAAATATAACTTTTATATACATTAACCATACTAAGTTTTCTTTTTTTTAGATTCACTAAATTTATTTTAAAAATCATAAAACATTTCTTACAAAAGAGAGTTACATGCTGCACACTGTTGTGAACAGATGCCAGGGACACATGGACTGTTGTTACTTTCCTCCCTGTCCCACCCCCCAAATGTTTGCAGTGACCACACAAAGCAAGGTGTTCACAATAATTACATGGGGGAGGGAGGTTTTTTATACCACCAACAGTGAACAAAAAATAAAACCCACTCACTCTTCTGCTGTTTTAAAATTTCACTGTTAATTTTTGCATGTCTTCCCCAAACCCTATTTGTAAGGAACTAAAGCACTATACCTGGTGAACAGCAAAGATTTCACTACACCTCAAATGCAGAACACGTATGAAGCAGAGGAATGTTAGCTTTTTAAGCAGAAGCGTAT
>NW_004528467.1:2144-3322 GCF_000260255.1 Octodon degus
TAAAAACTTCTGAATAGACACAGCAATGTAAGCATAGAATAAGAATACCACCTTTCAAATATGTGTGGAAATGTACTCATGTATGTTTTACAGTACAAGAACAATTTATATTTAATTGCATTATTGTAATCCTATATAAATTTTATAAGTATTTATTCAGATCTACTTTCTTTAATTTGACTACACTTTGTAATGAATACTCCATTAACAGCAATTCAAGGAAAGTATATAGGGGAACTGAGGAGGCCTCTCGGTGGACTAGGGGCCTGCTTAGGCAAGTAGAGAGACTGGAGTTCCATCCAGGCACCACATGCCGCACTGACTCCACCCTTGGGCATGCTGAGCTGGTCACTGAGTCCAGATGTAGTGGTACATGCCTGCAATCCCAGTTCTAGGGAGGCTGGAAACAGTGGGATCACTACAAGTCCAACGTGTGTAGTGAGACCCTGAGGCTGAAGACAGGAGGATCATTACAAGTTCAAGCTGTGTAGTGAGACCCTGTAACAAATTCATAAAAAAGTAGATAGGCTGATATGTAGATAGATAGATTTAAAATATTTTTATTTCTCATTAGTGCTGAGTCTTGAACCATTTTATTTGTACACTTGTACTTACATGAGTACCCGAGTGAAAGACAGTTGGACTATTGTGACATTTGCCACATTTGGTAAGTGTCTAGAAATACAATAATGACTTTAAAATCACTTCTAGAGAAGATGAATTTAATGACCAATTTTAGATTTGAACTATCATGAATACTAAATATTTTGAAAGAAGTAGACAGTTTTTAATAACATGATCAAATAATCAAAAGTCTGAAAAAATTTTAAGATTCAATGGAGCATACTATAAGAGGGTTATTTACTTGAAAACTTACTATTGTATAAAAAGGTAAATGGAGCATAAAAGCAAATAGCATTCTGGCAATAACACAGGTAATATCATGCCAAAAACATTAAAATGAAGTTAAAACTTTGATCACAGGTAATTGAAGGACCTGAAATTATGTATTGTATTATGACACTAAAGTATATTTTAATTGAAAGACTGTAACATAAAGATCGAAGAAGGGCCAGCCAAATAGCTCAGTGGATTAAAGTGTCTGCAAGCAGGTGCAGGGGTCAAGGTTCGATTCCCAGGCCTGCTGTGCTGGCCTCACCTAGGGGCACCATGAGTCG
>NW_004528468.1:0-1167 GCF_000260255.1 Octodon degus
TAAGAAAGGGAACTACAGGCCAATCTCCCTCATGAACATAGATGCAAAAATCCTAAAAAAAATCATACCAAATAGAATAGAGAAAAACATCGAGAAGATGATATACCAGGACCAGGTAGAATTTATCCCAGAGATGCAAGGATGAGTTAATATTTGAAAACCAATAAATGTAATAAATTATATCAATACAGCAAAATTGAAAAAAAAATGATCATCTCAATTGATTCAGAAAAGGCTTTTGAATATATCAATCTTCAAATTCCTACAAAAAAATGGAATAGATGGCCTATACTTCAATCTCATGAAAGCAATCTATGACAACCCAACCTCTAACATCATTCTAAAACGGGATAAACTGAAATATTTTACTCTCAGGTCTGTTACAACACCTAGGTTGTCCTCTATCACCCATCTGTATGAGGATAGGATTGGAAACATTGCCTAGAACCATTAGAAAGAGAGAGAAACACAAGGAATAAGAATAGGTAAATAAGAAGTTAAATTATCATTATTTGCAGAAGACATGAAGCTTTACTTGTAACATCCAAGAAACTCATCCGAGAATTGATACACAAGTTCAGTAGCATAGGAGGATAAATGTAAATATCCAAAAGTCAATAGTGTTCCTCTACACAGAAAACAAACACACTGAAGGGGAAATTATAGAAACAATACCTTTAAAATAGCACCACAGAAAATGAAAAACATTGGAATTCATCTAACTAGAGAACTTAAAGATCTTCTAAAGTGAAATTACTGTACTCTGAAAAAAGAGATCCTGGAGGATTTCAGAAAATGGATAGATATTCCCTGCTACTTGATAGGAAAAACCAACATTGTGAAGATGGCCATACTCCCAAAACCACTGAAAGCTTTTAATGCAATCCCTATCAAACTACCACCATCGTAACTAACAGACCTAGAGAAATTGTTCCTAAAATTTATTTGAAATTAGAAAGGACCAAGAAGAGCAATGGCAATACTGGGCAAAAAGACAAGGCAGGAGACATTTAAATTCCTAATTTTAAAATATAATTCAAAGCTACTGTGATAAAATCATCAGGATACTGGAAACAAAATAGACCTGAGAAACAATGGAATAGATAAGATGCAGAGGCCTCTAGCAACACACTCAGCCACGTGATTTTCAACAAAGGGGCCCAACAC
>NW_004528468.1:1747-3251 GCF_000260255.1 Octodon degus
GTTTTTTCTTCCTCCAATATCTTGTAATATGAATAGCTGGTTGTAAGACAATACCATGTATTACAATAAATATTGGGAAATTCATATTACTTTGTTAAGTAAAATTCTGTATGAGTTGTCAAAAAAAAGACCTAGTCCACAAATTGACATCTGAGATGAACACATACATCTCAGAGGATGAAATTAAAGAGAGTAAATATATGGAAAAAAATGCACCACATCACTAGCGATCAATGAAATGCAAATTAAAACTACACTATGATACCAACTCACCCCAGGAAGAATGCCTATAATAAAGAAATCAACCAACAAAAATTGTTGAAGAGGCTATGGGGAAAAAACAATCATTCTCCACTGCTGGTGGGAATGTAGACTGGTGCAACCATTATGGAAATTCTTAGAAAACTTGGACTGGAAATCCCATTTAAACCAGGTACTCCTTTACTGGGAATTTTCCTCTAGGATCTGAAAACATCATGTATCATAGTGATATAGGTGTGCTTATGTTTATAGCAGCACAATTTGTGATAGCCAAATCTTGGAAACAACAAAGATTCCCATCACCTCAGGAATGGAAGAAAAAGATATGGTATTTTTATACAATAGAGTATTACACAGTTATAAAAAATGATAAACTCGAAGTCTTTATATTTAAGTGTATGCCACTTGAAGATGTACTAAGGAGAGAAAAAAAAACAAGACACTCATATGTAAATATCATATAGCTTACGTAGTATAGGAACTCAAAAGAAGAAATACAAATAGAAAGGTATAACAAATTAAAAGGAAAGCAAAAACTTGAGGATTAGACAATGAAGAGAGACCAAGGAGAAAAGCTAAGAAACATGACAGGGGCAAGCCATACAGTTATATGTAGAGGATGGGTAAGGCAATGATCCTGAGAATCTAGCAGTCATTTAGAATGATTCTCACCCTGACTAATTATATATACTGACACCTGTGAACTAAGAAACTTCACTGAAGAGGGCAATTTATAATAGGATCATTCTTTGAGTACCTATCATTTGATGTTCTGAATTCGGACTGCTTCTCATGACATGCCAGTTTCTGCCATGCTGTCTCTTAGGTAGATGATTGTTCAAAAAGAAGAGGGTGGTAAATGAAGGCAGGAGGTAGGAAAAGGAATGTTGCGGGACTGTCCTTCTACAAGGTTGTATATAGTTAGATTTTGGACCTATGTGTAAACATAAAAATTATATAATTCTTCATGCCTATTTTCAAAATATATTTTAATATGTTAATGTTTTTTCATCATATTCTGTAGGAACTTAAAGTTCAACATATCAATACTTGATGAAAAATTCCTGTTCGATGTTATGCCTAAAAAGTTTGATATTCAGACGGATAGTGAGGTTAAGCTTAAAAACTCAGGCTGTATGGTATTAACAATAAGCTTGTCTCCTGGATGGTTAACAACCTAAGTTTGCATATCAAAATTAGAGAAAAAGGAGGACCACAAGGACAGCCAACATTTTGGCCCTAG
>NW_004528469.1:0-673 GCF_000260255.1 Octodon degus
CTGTCAAGCACAAATTACTGAGTTTGATACTTGGTACCAAAAAAAAATGTTTATTTAGGGCCTACAAGATAGCTCAGCAGACTAAGCACCTGCTTAAGCAATTCAGGGACTGGGGTTTGAGTGCTGGTACCACATGCTGTGCACATTGAGCCAGCCACCAAGTCTGGGAGAGGTGGGGCACGCCTGTAACTCTAGCACTGGGGAGGCTCCAAACAGGAGTATCACTATGAGTCTGAGCTGCCTAGTGAGACCCTCTACCTAATACATAAATACTAGCTAAAATAGTAAATGATTTTAAACATTTTCACATAAAAATAATAAAGTATAAGGGGATAGATATGTTGATCTTTCTTTAAGGATAACACGATGTACAGATGCCTCAAGATACCACGTGGTGTTCCAAAAACATGGGCGATTGTTGCATTCAAATATCAGTTAAAAACTAAGTTCAAATAAAGTATTCCATAATAAAGCCGAGTATCCCATGAGTAAGCCACTTACTTCACTACACACACACACACACACACACACACACACACACACATCCATATACACAGGATAAGCATAATTTGCTTCACTCTTGGATAATTGTTTAAAATGAATATGTTTAAATTTCAACTGTATTAGAAACCTCTATAAAACAAATACAGTAGCTGTATTTGATGGGCTCCTT
>NW_004528469.1:2448-3189 GCF_000260255.1 Octodon degus
ACTAAAAGTGCCATAGGTGAAGGGCCACACGAAACTCACAATTCGCCACAGGTTGCTTTGGACGTTCTATATGGAACCATAGGACTTAATGTTTGTTCTTCTGGATTTAGGACTTGTGTTGGTTCCAATGCATTGTACAGTGCTATTTGTATCTTTTGGAATGGTACTGTTTACCTTGTGCCGTTGAATGTTGGAAGTTTTAACTTTACATGTCTACAGGGGCTCACACCTAAGAATTTGCCTCGGATCTTGAGACTTGGGTCTTAAACTTTTCATCAATGCTGAAATGCTTTTGACTTCTCAACTTTTAGAGATGGACTAAAATGCATTTTGCATAAAGGGATGTGCATGAGTCTTTGAAGGGCCCAGGGGAAGAATGTTATGGTTTGTGTCTATCCTCCCCGCCAAAGCCTCATGTAATCATGGGGCTGCTTCTAGAGTTTGTCATTAATTAATGATCCGATGCTTGGATTGTTGATGGGTGCTCCGCCCACCCCGGGGCAGATAATCTGCAAGGCAATATAAAGGAGAGAGTCTGGCCCCTGTTACTGCTGCCACTGCTGCTCCCATTTCCCTCTGCTCTTTGCTATTTTCTGCCATGATGAACTGCTGCCCCCTGCCATGTGGTATTCTGCCTCTTAACAGTGGACTAAAACTTCCACAAACTGTGAGCTAGATAAATCTTTCCTTCCTTAACTTTCAGTGTTGGGTATTTTGTCTCAGCAGTGAGAGAAAAGTAAT
>NW_004528470.1:0-3306 GCF_000260255.1 Octodon degus
TTTTTACTCATGAATTTTAGATTTCTAAAGACACAATATAAACAGTCTACACACTATGCATTTCCATAACACAAAATGCAACAGCTGAAGCAAAATGCTGGTGCTTTTTCCTCCAACTCTGGTCCCCCTGGGCTCAGAGACCCCGTCGGTCCCCAAGGCTTCTGCCCCAAGACCACAGCCTAGGGTGCCCTGGAAGCCCACAGTGAGGAAGCAGAAGACCTGGCCCTTTGCCTTAAGGCCTGCATTCCCAGATGACAAATGTATCCACCGCTGTGTCCTGTCAAGACCCCACATTAGGCTGTCAAGGACCCTTGAGGCAGAGACTGCCAGTGCCACAGATCCGGACACCAAGCAGAGCCTGTTGCCACGGCTCTGCCTGGATACATGCTGGGAGGGGGGGTGGCCCTCACACTTGCAGCCAAGTGCCAGGCTCACCCCACCCAGCCAGGACAAGAACCTGCAGTCCACCTGATGACCAATGTGAGGCTGCCGGGCCCAGCTCAGCCAGGCTCCAGCACCTGACCCACACCCACCCTGCCATAAAAAGGTGGAGAAGGCCCCAGAAGTAGAGGCCCCCAGGCTCCCCACGTAGCATTCTTCATTGAGACTCCAAGGCATGTCCCAGCCTGGTACCATGGCAGTGGTCTGGAGGCTGCAGCAGCACACATGGGCGGGAAGGTGACAGAGCCAGAGGGCCGGAGGGCAGAAGCAGGGCAGCGCTGGAACCCTCACTTGAGGCGGTAGAGAACCCTGCGCTGCATGCGGTGCTGGACCTCACCACGGCGCAGCATAAGCTGCAGCACCTTGTGGATGGCGTGCTCCGGGTACTTCTGTGGGCAGACATGGGACAGATGCAGGTCTGTCTGGGAGAAGGGACACCTGCGCCCACCAGCCCCACCAAGCACAGGGAAGGGCCCTGAGCACCCACTGTCACTGAGTATAGGCCATCTGTACCAGCACTACACCCCAGCAGCAGAACAGGACTTGATCTTACAGAGGAAGAAACTGAGGCAGAGTCTAACTGCACACTCAAGTTCACACAACTAGTAGGGCTGGGGTGAAGTCCAGACCCCAACCAGACTCCAGGCAGCCCTGTACACCTAAGCTCAGTAGTTCACCCCAGACCAGGCGTGGCACTGACTGCCACAGGATGAGACCAGGACATGTACAGAAGGCCAAGCAGAACTGGAAGCCCAAGAACCAAGCAGAGTCCACAACTTGAAGGTACAGAAGCACACCTACCCCAGAGACCTGGAGGGCTCCCCCAGCCCTAAAGAAAGCCAGGCAGCCAGTGAGGCAAAGACCTAGCAAAGCTGGGGCTACGGGATACAGCTTCACCCAGACCTGGCCAGGAGTGCTGGTGGGCACAGGCAACCCCAGAACTATGGAAAGCAGAGCCAGAACACCCAACTCACGCCTGGCCTGAACTGCCCAGTGACTCAACACCCCGTCATCTCACAAGTTAAAAAAGCACAGCTCAGGCTGGCAAGCTAGCTCAGCAGACTAAAAGAGCCTGCTTAAGCAAGCTTAGACAGGCGCAGCAGATGGAGGTTCAATCCCCAGCACCACACACTGTGCCAGCCCCACCCTGAAGGTGGAGTGAGCCGGCCAGAAAAAGGGAAAAAAGCACAGCCAGATTGGTAGCTGCACACACACAACAGCTAAGGAAGGCGGCTTAGGCCTGAACTGCCTGGAGAGCCTGTCTCAAAAAGGGATGCAGCTCCACACAAAGAAAGGCCCTGGGTTTAACGGCTAGCACCACCAGGTAAACCAAGCCTTCCTGGCCCCCGCAGAAAGCGCGCACGCAGGGGATGACAGCTGGACAGGTCACGACAAGGAGGGATGTCCCCCACCCCAGCCAGGGCCACCCACAGAGCTGAAGGGCAGGTGCCTGCAGGCCCCATCTTTGTGCCTCCTTGGAGCAAGGCCCACCTGCTTGGTGAAGTCCTGGATGATGCTGTGTTCAGACACCTGGGAGCCAATGGCAAAGCGGCGCTTGAGCTGCTTCTCGATGCGACTCAACATCTCCTGGTCCTCCTGGCTGGTAAAGCCTTCCACCCCTGGGGAGAAAGGCCACAGCTGGCTCGAAAACCCAGGGTGGGACAGGCAAGGGCTGACCAGAGTGACCATGACAGAGCTGTACAACCCCGAGGACATATGAAGTCTTGGGTTGACTGTCACCCACATGCAGGTCAGATAGGCCCACAAGTGGACCAGCCAGGCAGCCACAGAAACAACTTCCTGGGACAAGTCAGATGGAGCACAGGAGTGCAGTAACCAGGGAGGAAGTGTGCAGGAGCCCTCAGCAAGAGGGGCTCGGGACCTCTGGCTCCAGCTGCAGACTGCCTCCCTGTGCTCCCCAGTAGCAGGAGGGCATGGGCCCCATGAGGGCTGCCTGGCCTGCCTCACACAGGCGCAGCTGCACCAGGATCTGCTGCCATCTGCTGGCTCCTGGTTCCACCTGCCAGGAGAGGGATGTAGCCAGCCTAGGAGAGCCGCATATGCCATGCTCCGAGCAAGCCAAGATTTTTTTTTTGTAATCGTTTAGTATAGGGTCTCGCTGTGCAGCTCAGACTCATAGTGATCCTATCTCAGCCTCCCCAGTGTTGGCATTATTTACGCACACACCATCCTGCCCGGTTTCAGTGGCCAGCTTCACATGGGGCTGGCATAAAATGTGGGACGAGAGCTCAAACTTGGGTCCTTGCCCTTGCCAGGCAAGCATTAAGACTGCTGAACTATCTCCCTGGCCCCAAGACTGAGCTTCTGAAGCCAGTGCTCAGGCCAGGAAGACTGTGACCCAGCCCACCTGAAGGCTATGAATGCTGGCTTGCTTCCTAAGATGGGAGGCCCAGCAGTCTGACTTAACTTCAGGGTATGGATGCCAGAACAGCCAAGGCCAGGAAGATCTACGCAGGCTAAGACCAGCATCCAGGGCTGGCTGCTATGCCTAAGCCTCAAGGCCAACAACAGGGCTCAGGTCTGGAGAAGAGCCGCTTCCTCCTACCCAGAAGAGTGGCCCAGGGAGCAATGGGGTTGGGGACGGGCGGTTAAGTCTGACAGGGCAGCACGCAGGGTCAGGAGACAGCACCCCACAGGCTGCCAGCACTTCCACACCACGCCTCAGTAGTAACCAAGGCCAGGGTGGCAGTACCTACTCACCAGACAGGGTGCCCGACAAAGCAGCGTCCAATGTGGATACTTGGAAGAGTCTCAGGGCTTCCTCCACATCCATCTCCGTGGCGAAGGGCTGCAGCTTCATCTTGCTGAGGGCCTCTGCAATGCGCACGATGGCCTCCAGCTGCC